>NW_027150193.1:0-66505 GCF_031143425.1 Pleurodeles waltl | reverse complement strand
GAAGAAGAGGGTATCGCACAAGAAAGTACCCACACAATGGGGGGGACACTTGTCTACATGTCCCTTCCCTTCAGTGTCTTAAGCATCTGCTTTCAATACAACTACCCCAAGAGACCTCATAACAGATCCTGCGAGGGTGGGGGTAATAAAAACTTGGGGTGCCTTGTTCCCCCCTCACCGTGTCTTACCACGTGCTCCTTGCTGTCACCTCTTTCAATACCATAACTACAGTATGTCTGTGTGGTGCCCCCCTTGTGGTCGGTAATAAAAAAGTGCCCGAAGCCTGTTCCCCTAAGTTCACTCTGTTGCCCCTATACTTTTGGGGTACGCCCCCTCTCCCTGGAAAAGGGGGCGGGCAAAAAAATACGATGGGTAGCGCACCCAAAGCCAAACCACATCATTCTGTGCCTTCTAGCACCCTATTTTGTAATGCACCCCAACACCCCTTTTTTATACTGCTCCCCAAAATTTGTCCCCCCCACTCTGTAGTTGGGGAGGGGGAGGGAGCGGTCATAAAATGTTGGGGTCTACTATGGTAGTGCCCCTCCTATCAGGTCACCCCCCTCTGTTTGCTGAAGGGGGAGGGGCACTCTTTCCTTGTTGGGCTCACTCCCCTATGCTCCGCCCCCTGACCTATTGCCCCAGACTCTGCCTACTTCTCCCTTTCCTCTGTGGCCCCACCCCTCTCTACACATGCCCCTCCCCTTGGTCCCTCCTAGGCTGTATGCCACCACCCTAGGCTCTGCCCCCTAACTATGCCCCCCCTTCTTTCCATACTCCACCCATTCACACTCCCTCTCTGTGGCTCCTCCCCTAGGCTGTATGCCACCACCTGCCCCTATGCTCCTCCCCTCAACTATGACCCCCCCCTTCTCTCTGCTTTCCTTTCTGACTCCACCCATTCACTCTCCCCCTCTGTGGCTCCTCCCCTAGGCTGTATGCCACCACCTATCCCGAGGCTCCTCCCCCAACTCTGCCCCCCCTTCTCTCTGCTTTCCTTTCTTACTCCACCCATTCACACTCCCCCTCTGTGGCTCCTCCCCTCTACTCCCACTCGGCCTGGGCCTAACCTCACTCTTTCTGCCCAGACACACCAACCACTCTGTTATCCACCATTCAGGCTTCTCTCCTCACACTCCAACTACTCTCTCCATCCACCAATCACCAGCCAGGCACACCTCCACACATACGCACATTTTACTTACCGACTTACCTCTGCTTTACCGCCATCAGTCATCTGGGGCCGAACCCGGGATTTGAACCCTGGTCGCCTGGGTGGAAGGCAGGAACTTACCCACTGGACCACACGGGCTTCCATGTTTGTATTCTTTCCAATAGTCCCTATATCATGGCTATGGTGTGTCATGTAGACTAGGGGGCCTGTATGTAGCTTATAGATGCTCCTGAATCCCTGCTTACCAGTAAGGAGCAGTAGCTCAGTGGTAATGTCACCTGCCTCTGATGCTGAAAGCTCTCCTGGCCGAGGGTTCAAGTCCCGCCATGGGTGGTAAAAATTGTATTTTCTTTTTTTTTCCCATTAACTAATATTTCGATTTTATAAAAACCAAGAGCAATTTCAGACACTCTTTTTTGCACGAGTGCCTGAAAATTATAAATATTTTCTCTCCTGACTCCCATGCAGCCCCCTTTTTCATTAGTAGGTGAAATATGGGTAAAGCATTACCTTCAGTTATCAATCTATTGATTTTTTTTCTTTGAATTTGGCATTTTGTAGCGCGAATGTGGCCTAGGGGGCATAACTGAGCAGAAGTAAGCCTCCCACAAATAGTAAAATAGGTTGAGTGGTGGGGATTTTTCATTTTGGTGTGAACAGAGCTGTGTAATCAGGGGGATAGTGCCTGTGCTGCTGGCTAGGCATATTGGCCTAGTGTTAGCTCTCACTCACAAAATGATGGGTAAAGTTTGGAGCTGGTCAAACTCCCTTTATTAGGTGCAATCAGAAGACAGACATGTTGAAGTTTTCAAGAGGCAGAAAAGGGTAAAGTCCGGCGTGTGCTTCATTGGGCCTGCATCATGCCTGTTGCAGCAGCTGGCCTTGCCTGGCCCTGGGTCTTTAAACAACCCAGCGCTCAGTCTTTAGCTAGCAAGCAAGGCCCCCGAACGCCCACGAACGCCCATGTTCTGTTTAGAGGAAGACTGCAGACAATTTGGCACCCTGCTAAATGAGGGTGCTCTCCCATGAGCGGCAAAAGCTTTAGCGTAAGACAAGTTGTCAAGCTTAAAATTCTGCTGAAAGCCATATGTTGGAGGCCATATCATGATGGAAGCCTGTGAATGTCTCAGGCCAAAGTAAGCATGGGAGGACATTATTTGCATAGGACAGCCCCCTTCAAAATCACATCATCATGCTGCAGTTGCCATGTAGTGTTACTAGAGGGCAGCAGTATGACCATAATAGAAGAGAGAAGTGTTAAATCTGTTTGCTGAAGTACCGCTTGTCTTTGGTGGTCTTTGCTGGGCCTGTGGAGCGGGGGACTACAATAAGCGAGTGAATGAGTAATGAGGAAAGATTATCCTGCATTTGTGGGGAAGGGAAAGCACTTGGAGGGAAAACGGCAAGATGACAGAGTTAAAGCATAGATGTTTGCTGAGTGATTGGGCGAGTGTGTCATCTGTCTCTTTGAAAGGACACGTGAGAGAAGAACAGGAGCCCATGGCCTTCACATGAGAGAAGAAGCATAGAAGAGCATTTCCCCCAAAATAAAAACCTTTACTTCATCTCAAAGCTTCCAACTTTGCAGGTTGTAAGATTTGCCTTGTTGCTGCATAAATAGGCAGAACTAGTGAGGCTCTTCCCAGAATATAAGTAGCATACTCTTTGGGAATATCCTTAGGCCAGGCATGTCAGGCACGTAATTGGGGATATGAGGCCAAGAAAAACATTAGGAAGCTTGCTCTAATCATCTGCAGGATAGAAGGACAATGGAGAGAAACTAGAGAGGGAACCAGGCTGCACAAAAAAAGGGGCAGGGTGGCACATTACACCCTAGCAGGAATATCTGATCCCCACACCTCTACCCCTGGGACACCATTTGTGACTTCTCAATACCCCCATCTCATTGCCACTTATAGTGTTCCGTCCTAGTATCTGAATGACCATAAACACCCTTCCTTTTGGCCCTCCTTTTGTAATTCTCCCAGTAACCCAGGTGCTTTGCCACTGCCCAGCCTCCAGTGACCAGTTGGATGCACATTGCTCAGCACCCCATCCACTTACCACTCCGTGCAGCCCCTCTCCGCACACTCAAACTACCCTTCTTTAAATATGATATACACGATCTGCCTCTCTATAAGCTGTGACCTTCCCTCTGTGGATTATATACCCAATCCAAGGAGGACAAATCACTTGTCGAGCACCCCAAAGTCTCTGCAGACGCTGCCAATTCAGGGACTACTGCCTAGTTTGCATGCCATGATTATTCTCTATGCCACATCCAACCAATTGCCGCATGCGCCGTCTCCCTGACTCATTCATCTACTTCCCCAAACCACCCGCCTTATTCACCAAATTTGAATGCTCTCAGCTGTCATAGCGGGCATCTCTGCTTCCTGTTCACCCACTTTTCCCCTTCTTTCTTAGTAGCCCACCTGTGCTCAGATGGCCAATCCTCCAAGTGCCACTTGAAGCTCGCCTTCTTTCTGGTTCTCTACCTTATAAAGCCCCTTTCAGTACTTCCATCACAGCAATTGTCATTTTGTGGCTGCTCCTTTGTGGTGAGTGAATGAAGAAGAGGGTATCGCACAAGAAAGTACCCACACAATGGGGGGGACACTTGTCTACATGTCCCTTCCCTTCAGTGTCTTAAGCATCTGCTTTCAATACAACTACCCCAAGAGACCTCATAACAGATCCTGCGAGGGTGGGGGGGGGGGTAATAAAAACTTGGGGTGCCTTGTTCCCCCCTCACCGTGTCTTACCACGTGCTCCTTGCTGTCACCTCTTTCAATACCATAACTACAGTATGTCTGTGTGGTGCCCCCCTTGTGGTCGGTAATAAAAAAGTGCCCTAAGCCTGTTCCCCTAAGTTCCCTCTGTTGCCCCTATACTTTTGGGGTACGCCCCCTCTCCCTGGAAAAGGGGGCGGGCAAAAAAATACGATGGGTAGCGCACCCAAAGCCAAACCACATCATTCTGTGCCTTCTAGCACCCTATTTTGTAATGCACCCCAACACCCCTTTTTTATACTGCTCCCCAAAATTTGTCCCCCCCACTCTGTAGTTGGGGAGGGGGAGGGAGCGGTCATAAAATGTTGGGGTCTACTATGGTAGTGCCCCTCCTATCAGGTCACCCCCCTCTGTTTGCTGAAGGGGGAGGGGCACTCTTTCCTTGTTGGGCTCACTCCCCTATGCTCCGCCCCCTGACCTATTGCCCCAGACTCTGCCTACTTCTCCCTTTCCTCTGTGGCCCCACCCCTCTCTACACATGCCCCTCCCCTTGGTCCCTCCTAGGCTGTATGCCACCACCCTAGGCTCCGCCCCCTAACTATGCCCCCCCTTCTTTCCATACTCCACCCATTCACACTCCCCCTCTGTGGCTCCTCCCCTAGGCTGTATGCCACCACCTGCCCCTATGCTCCTCCCCTCAACTATGCCCCCCCCTTCTCTCTGCTTTCCTTTCTGACTCCACCCATTCACACTCCCCCTCTGTGGCTCCTCCCCTAGGCTGTATGCCACCACCTATCCCGAGGCTCCTCCCCCAACTCTGCCCCCCCTTCTCTCTGCTTTCCTTTCTTACTCCACCCATTCACACTCCCCCTCTGTGGCTCCTCCCCTCTACTCCCACTCGGCCTGGGCCTAACCTCACTCTTTCTGCCCAGACACACCAACCACTCTGTTATCCACCATTCAGGCTTCTCTCCTCACACACCAACTACTCTCTCCATCCACCAATCACCAGCCAGGCACACCTCCACACATACAACTTACCGACTTACCTCTGCTTTACCGCCATCAGTCATCTGGGGCCGAACCCGGGATTTGAACCCTGGTCGCCTGGGTGGAAGGCAGGAACTTACCCACTGGACCACACGGGCTTCCATGTTTGTATTCTTTCCAATAGTCCCTATATCATGGCTATGGTGTGTCATGTAGACTAGGGGGCCTGTATGTAGCTTATAGATGCTCCTGAATCCCTGCTTACCAGTAAGGAGCAGTAGCTCAGTGGTAATGTCACCTGCCTCTGATGCTGAAAGCTCTCCTGGCCGAGGGTTCAAGTCCCGCCATGGGTGGTAAAAATTGTATTTTCTTTTTTTTTCCCATTAACTAATATTTCGATTTTATAAAAACCAAGAGCAATTTCAGACACTCTTTTTTGCACGAGTGCCTGAAAATTATAAATATTTTCTCTCCTGACTCCCATGCAGCCCCCTTTTTCATTAGTAGGTGAAATATGGGTAAAGCATTACCTTCAGTTATCAATCTATTGATTTTTTGTCTTTGAATTTGGCATTTTGTAGCGCGAATGTGGCCTAGGGGGCATAACTGAGCAGAAGTAAGCCTCCCACAAATAGTAAAATAGGTTGAGTGGTGGGGATTTTTCATTTTGGTGTGAACAGAGCTGTGTAATCAGGGGGATAGTGCCTGTGCTGCTGGCTAGGCATATTGGCCTAGTGTTAGCTCTCACTCACAAAATGATGGGTAAAGTTTGGAGCTGGTCAAACTCCCTTTATTAGGTGCAATCAGAAGACAGACATGTTGAAGTTTTCAAGAGGCAGAAAAGGGTAAAGTCCGGCGTGTGCTTCATTGGGCCTGCATCATGCCTGTTGCAGCAGCTGGCCTTGCCTGGCCCTGGGTCTTTAAACAACCCAGCGCTCAGTCTTTAGCTAGCAAGCAAGGCCCCCGAACGCCCACGAACGCCCATGTTCTGTTTAGAGGAAGACTGCAGACAATTTGGCACCCTGCTAAATGAGGGTGCTCTCCCATGAGCGGCAAAAGCTTTAGCGTAAGACAAGTTGTCAAGCTTAAAATTCTGCTGAAAGCCATATGTTGGAGGCCATATCATGATGGAAGCCTGTGAATGTCTCAGGCCAAAGTAAGCATGGGAGGACATTATTTGCATAGGACAGCCCCCTTCAAAATCACATCATCATGCTGCAGTTGCCATGTAGTGTTACTAGAGGGCAGCAGTATGACCATAATAGAAGAGAGAAGTGTTAAATCTGTTTGCTGAAGTACCGCTTGTCTTTGGTGGTCTTTGCTGGGCCTGTGGAGCGGGGGACTACAATAAGCGAGTGAATGAGTAATGAGGAAAGATTATCCTGCATTTGTGGGGAAGGGAAAGCACTTGGAGGGAAAACGGCAAGATGACAGAGTTAAAGCATAGATGTTTGCTGAGTGATTGGGCGAGTGTGTCATCTGTCTCTTTGAAAGGACACGTGAGAGAAGAACAGGAGCCCATGGCCTTCACATGAGAGAAGAAGCATAGAAGAGCATTTCCCCCAAAATAAAAACCTTTACTTCATCTCAAAGCTTCCAACTTTGCAGGTTGTAAGATTTGCCTTGTTGCTGCATAAATAGGCAGAACTAGTGAGGCTCTTCCCAGAATATAAGTAGCATACTCTTTGGGAATATCCTTAGGCCAGGCATGTCAGGCACGTAATTGGGGATATGAGGCCAAGAAAAACATTAGGAAGCTTGCTCTAATCATCTGCAGGATAGAAGGACAATGGAGAGAAACTAGAGAGGGAACCAGGCTGCACAAAAAAAGGGGCAGGGTGGCACATTACACCCTAGCAGGAATATCTGATCCCCACACCTCTACCCCTGGGACACCATTTGTGACTTCTCAATACCCCCATCTCATTGCCACTTATAGTGTTCCGTCCTAGTATCTGAATGACCATAAACACCCTTCCTTTTGGCCCTCCTTTTGTAATTCTCCCAGTAACCCAGGTGCTTTGCCACTGCCCAGCCTCCAGTGACCAGTTGGATGCACATTGCTCAGCACCCCATCCACTTACCACTCCGTGCAGCCCCTCTCCGCACACTCAAACTACCCTTCTTTAAATATGATATACACGATCTGCCTCTCTATAAGCTGTGACCTTCCCTCTGTGGATTATATACCCAATCCAAGGAGGACAAATCACTTGTCGAGCACCCCAAAGTCTCTGCAGACGCTGCCAATTCAGGGACTACTGCCTAGTTTGCATGCCATGATTATTCTCTATGCCACATCCAACCAATTGCCGCATGCGCCGTCTCCCTGACTCATTCATCTACTTCCCCAAACCACCCGCCTTATTCACCAAATTTGAATGCTCTCAGCTGTCATAGCGGGCATCTCTGCTTCCTGTTCACCCACTTTTCCCCTTCTTTCTTAGTAGCCCACCTGTGCTCAGATGGCCAATCCTCCAAGTGCCACTTGAAGCTCGCCTTCTTTCTGGTTCTCTACCTTATAAAGCCCCTTTCAGTACTTCCATCACAGCAATTGTCATTTTGTGGCTGCTCCTTTGTGGTGAGTGAATGAAGAAGAGGGTATCGCACAAGAAAGTACCCACACAATGGGGGGGACACTTGTCTACATGTCCCTTCCCTTCAGTGTCTTAAGCATCTGCTTTCAATACAACTACCCCAAGAGACCTCATAACAGATCCTGCGAGGGTGGGGGGGGGGGTAATAAAAACTTGGGGTGCCTTGTTCCCCCCTCACCGTGTCTTACCACGTGCTCCTTGCTGTCACCTCTTTCAATACCATAACTACAGTATGTCTGTGTGGTGCCCCCCTTGTGGTCGGTAATAAAAAAGTGCCCTAAGCCTGTTCCCCTAAGTTCCCTCTGTTGCCCCTATACTTTTGGGGTACGCCCCCTCTCCCTGGAAAAGGGGGCGGGCAAAAAAATACGATGGGTAGCGCACCCAAAGCCAAACCACATCATTCTGTGCCTTCTAGCACCCTATTTTGTAATGCACCCCAACACCCCTTTTTTATACTGCTCCCCAAAATTTGTCCCCCCCACTCTGTAGTTGGGGAGGGGGAGGGAGCGGTCATAAAATGTTGGGGTCTACTATGGTAGTGCCCCTCCTATCAGGTCACCCCCCTCTGTTTGCTGAAGGGGGAGGGGCACTCTTTCCTTGTTGGGCTCACTCCCCTATGCTCCGCCCCCTGACCTATTGCCCCAGACTCTGCCTACTTCTCCCTTTCCTCTGTGGCCCCACCCCTCTCTACACATGCCCCTCCCCTTGGTCCCTCCTAGGCTGTATGCCACCACCCTAGGCTCCGCCCCCTAACTATGCCCCCCCTTCTTTCCATACTCCACCCATTCACACTCCCCCTCTGTGGCTCCTCCCCTAGGCTGTATGCCACCACCTGCCCCTATGCTCCTCCCCTCAACTATGCCCCCCCCCTTCTCTCTGCTTTCCTTTCTGACTCCACCCATTCACACTCCCCCTCTGTGGCTCCTCCCCTAGGCTGTATGCCACCACCTATCCCGAGGCTCCTCCCCCAACTCTGCCCCCCCTTCTCTCTGCTTTCCTTTCTTACTCCACCCATTCACACTCCCCCTCTGTGGCTCCTCCCCTCTACTCCCACTCGGCCTGGGCCTAACCTCACTCTTTCTGCCCAGACACACCAACCACTCTGTTATCCACCATTCAGGCTTCTCTCCTCACACACCAACTACTCTCTCCATCCACCAATCACCAGCCAGGCACACCTCCACACATACAACTTACCGACTTACCTCTGCTTTACCGCCATCAGTCATCTGGGGCCGAACCCGGGATTTGAACCCTGGTCGCCTGGGTGGAAGGCAGGAACTTACCCACTGGACCACACGGGCTTCCATGTTTGTATTCTTTCCAATAGTCCCTATATCATGGCTATGGTGTGTCATGTAGACTAGGGGGCCTGTATGTAGCTTATAGATGCTCCTGAATCCCTGCTTACCAGTAAGGAGCAGTAGCTCAGTGGTAATGTCACCTGCCTCTGATGCTGAAAGCTCTCCTGGCCGAGGGTTCAAGTCCCGCCATGGGTGGTAAAAATTGTATTTTCTTTTTTTTTCCCATTAACTAATATTTCGATTTTATAAAAACCAAGAGCAATTTCAGACACTCTTTTTTGCACGAGTGCCTGAAAATTATAAATATTTTCTCTCCTGACTCCCATGCAGCCCCCTTTTTCATTAGTAGGTGAAATATGGGTAAAGCATTACCTTCAGTTATCAATCTATTGATTTTTTGTCTTTGAATTTGGCATTTTGTAGCGCGAATGTGGCCTAGGGGGCATAACTGAGCAGAAGTAAGCCTCCCACAAATAGTAAAATAGGTTGAGTGGTGGGGATTTTTCATTTTGGTGTGAACAGAGCTGTGTAATCAGGGGGATAGTGCCTGTGCTGCTGGCTAGGCATATTGGCCTAGTGTTAGCTCTCACTCACAAAATGATGGGTAAAGTTTGGAGCTGGTCAAACTCCCTTTATTAGGTGCAATCAGAAGACAGACATGTTGAAGTTTTCAAGAGGCAGAAAAGGGTAAAGTCCGGCGTGTGCTTCATTGGGCCTGCATCATGCCTGTTGCAGCAGCTGGCCTTGCCTGGCCCTGGGTCTTTAAACAACCCAGCGCTCAGTCTTTAGCTAGCAAGCAAGGCCCCCGAACGCCCACGAACGCCCATGTTCTGTTTAGAGGAAGACTGCAGACAATTTGGCACCCTGCTAAATGAGGGTGCTCTCCCATGAGCGGCAAAAGCTTTAGCGTAAGACAAGTTGTCAAGCTTAAAATTCTGCTGAAAGCCATATGTTGGAGGCCATATCATGATGGAAGCCTGTGAATGTCTCAGGCCAAAGTAAGCATGGGAGGATATTATTTGCATAGGACAGCCCCCTTCAAAATCACATCATCATGCTGCAGTTGCCATGTAGTGTTACTAGAGGGCAGCAGTATGACCATAATAGAAGAGAGAAGTGTTAAATCTGTTTGCTGAAGTACCGCTTGTCTTTGGTGGTCTTTGCTGGGCCTGTGGAGCGGGGGACTACAATAAGCGAGTGAATGAGTAATGAGGAAAGATTATCCTGCATTTGTGGGGAAGGGAAAGCACTTGGAGGGAAAACGGCAAGATGACAGAGTTAAAGCATAGATGTTTGCTGAGTGATTGGGCGAGTGTGTCATCTGTCTCTTTGAAAGGACACGTGAGAGAAGAACAGGAGCCCATGGCCTTCACATGAGAGAAGAAGCATAGAAGAGCATTTCCCCCAAAATAAAAACCTTTACTTCATCTCAAAGCTTCCAACTTTGCAGGTTGTAAGATTTGCCTTGTTGCTGCATAAATAGGCAGAACTAGTGAGGCTCTTCCCAGAATATAAGTAGCATACTCTTTGGGAATATCCTTAGGCCAGGCATGTCAGGCACGTAATTGGGGATATGAGGCCAAGAAAAACATTAGGAAGCTTGCTCTAATCATCTGCAGGATAGAAGGACAATGGAGAGAAACTAGAGAGGGAACCAGGCTGCACAAAAAAAGGGGCAGGGTGGCACATTACACCCTAGCAGGAATATCTGATCCCCACACCTCTACCCCTGGGACACCATTTGTGACTTCTCAATACCCCCATCTCATTGCCACTTATAGTGTTCCGTCCTAGTATCTGAATGACCATAAACACCCTTCCTTTTGGCCCTCCTTTTGTAATTCTCCCAGTAACCCAGGTGCTTTGCCACTGCCCAGCCTCCAGTGACCAGTTGGATGCACATTGCTCAGCACCCCATCCACTTACCACTCCGTGCAGCCCCTCTCCGCACACTCAAACTACCCTTCTTTAAATATGATATACACGATCTGCCTCACTATAAGCTGTGACCTTCCCTCTGTGGATTATATACCCAATCCAAGGAGGACAAATCACTTGTCGAGCACCCCAAAGTCTCTGCAGACGCTGCCAATTCAGGGACTACTGCCTAGTTTGCATGCCATGATTATTCTCTATGCCACATCCAACCAATTGCCGCATGCGCCGTCTCCCTGACTCATTCATCTACTTCCCCAAACCACCCGCCTTATTCACCAAATTTGAATGCTCTCAGCTGTCATAGCGGGCATCTCTGCTTCCTGTTCACCCACTTTTCCCCTTCTTTCTTAGTAGCCCACCTGTGCTCAGATGGCCAATCCTCCAAGTGCCACTTGAAGCTCGCCTTCTTTCTGGTTCTCTACCTTATAAAGCCCCTTTCAGTACTTCCATCACAGCAATTGTCATTTTGTGGCTGCTCCTTTGTGGTGAGTGAATGAAGAAGAGGGTATCGCACAAGAAAGTACCCACACAATGGGGGGGACACTTGTCTACATGTCCCTTCCCTTCAGTGTCTTAAGCATCTGCTTTCAATACAACTACCCCAAGAGACCTCATAACAGATCCTGCGAGGGTGGGGGTAATAAAAACTTGGGGTGCCTTGTTCCCCCCTCACCGTGTCTTACCACGTGCTCCTTGCTGTCACCTCTTTCAATACCATAACTACAGTATGTCTGTGTGGTGCCCCCCTTGTGGTCGGTAATAAAAAAGTGCCCGAAGCCTGTTCCCCTAAGTTCCCTCTGTTGCCCCTATACTTTTGGGGTACGCCCCCTCTCCCTGGAAAAGGGGGCGGGCAAAAAAATACGATGGGTAGCGCACCCAAAGCCAAACCACATCATTCTGTGCCTTCTAGCACCCTATTTTGTAATGCACCCCAACACCCCTTTTTTATACTGCTCCCCAAAATTTGTCCCCCCCACTCTGTAGTTGGGGAGGGGGAGGGAGCGGTCATAAAATGTTGGGGTCTACTATGGTAGTGCCCCTCCTATCAGGTCACCCCCCTCTGTTTGCTGAAGGGGGAGGGGCACTCTTTCCTTGTTGGGCTCACTCCCCTATGCTCCGCCCCCTGACCTATTGCCCCAGACTCTGCCTACTTCTCCCTTTCCTCTGTGGCCCCACCCCTCTCTACACATGCCCCTCCCCTTGGTCCCTCCTAGGCTGTATGCCACCACCCTAGGCTCCGCCCCCTAACTATGCCCCCCCTTCTTTCCATACTCCACCCATTCACACTCCCTCTCTGTGGCTCCTCCCCTAGGCTGTATGCCACCACCTGCCCCTATGCTCCTCCCCTCAACTATGACCCCCCCCTTCTCTCTGCTTTCCTTTCTGACTCCACCCATTCACTCTCCCCCTCTGTGGCTCCTCCCCTAGGCTGTATGCCACCACCTATCCCGAGGCTCCTCCCCCAACTCTGCCCCCCCTTCTCTCTGCTTTCCTTTCTTACTCCACCCATTCACACTCCCCCTCTGTGGCTCCTCCCCTCTACTCCCACTCGGCCTGGGCCTAACCTCACTCTTTCTGCCCAGACACACCAACCACTCTGTTATCCACCATTCAGGCTTCTCTCCTCACACACCAACTACTCTCTCCATCCACCAATCACCAGCCAGGCACACCTCCACACATACGCACATTTTACTTACCGACTTACCTCTGCTTTACCGCCATCAGTCATCTGGGGCCGAACCCGGGATTTGAACCCTGGTCGCCTGGGTGGAAGGCAGGAACTTACCCACTGGACCACACGGGCTTCCATGTTTGTATTCTTTCCAATAGTCCCTATATCATGGCTTTGGTGTGTCATGTAGACTAGGGGGCCTGTATGTAGCTTATAGATGCTCCTGAATCCCTGCTTACCAGTAAGGAGCAGTAGCTCAGTGGTAATGTCACCTGCCTCTGATGCTGAAAGCTCTCCTGGCCGAGGGTTCAAGTCCCGCCATGGGAGGTTAAAATTGTATTTTCTTTTTTTTTCCCATTAACTAATATTTCGATTTTATAAAAACCAAGAGCAATTTCAGACACTCTTTTTTGCACGAGTGCCTGAAAATTATAAATATTTTCTCTCCTGACTCCCATGCAGCCCCCTTTTTCATTAGTAGGTGAAATATGGGTAAAGCATTACCTTCAGTTATCAATCTATTGATTTTTTGTCTTTGAATTTGGCATTTTGTAGCGCGAATGTGGCCTAGGGGGCATAACTGAGCAGAAGTAAGCCTCCCACAAATAGTAAAATAGGTTGAGT
Source organism: Pleurodeles waltl (assembly GCF_031143425.1). Taxonomy (NCBI): domain Eukaryota; kingdom Metazoa; phylum Chordata; class Amphibia; order Caudata; family Salamandridae; genus Pleurodeles; species Pleurodeles waltl. Next base: position 53,471 of record NW_027150193.1, on the reverse strand, counting down.
GGTGGGGATTTTTCATTTTGGTGTGAACAGAGCTGTGTAATCAGGGGGATAGTGCCTGTGCTGCTGGCTAGGCATATTGGCCTAGTGTTAGCTCTCACTCACAAAATGATGGGTAAAGTTTGGAGCTGGTCAAACTCCCTTTATTAGGTGCAATCAGAAGACAGACATGTTGAAGTTTTCAAGAGGCAGAAAAGGGTAAAGTCCGGCGTGTGCTTCATTGGGCCTGCATCATGCCTGTTGCAGCAGCTGGCCTTGCCTGGCCCTGGGTCTTTAAACAACCCAGCGCTCAGTCTTTAGCTAGCAAGCAAGGCCCCCGAACGCCCACGAACGCCCATGTTCTGTTTAGAGGAAGACTGCAGACAATTTGGCACCCTGCTAAATGAGGGTGCTCTCCCATGAGCGGCAAAAGCTTTAGCGTAAGACAAGTTGTCAAGCTTAAAATTCTGCTGAAAGCCATATGTTGGAGGCCATATCATGATGGAAGCCTGTGAATGTCTCAGGCCAAAGTAAGCATGGGAGGACATTATTTGCATAGGACAGCCCCCTTCAAAATCACATCATCATGCTGCAGTTGCCATGTAGTGTTACTAGAGGGCAGCAGTATGACCATAATAGAAGAGAGAAGTGTTAAATCTGTTTGCTGAAGTACCGCTTGTCTTTGGTGGTCTTTGCTGGGCCTGTGGAGCGGGGGACTACAATAAGCGAGTGAATGAGTAATGAGGAAAGATTATCCTGCATTTGTGGGGAAGGGAAAGCACTTGGAGGGAAAACGGCAAGATGACAGAGTTAAAGCATAGATGTTTGCTGAGTGATTGGGCGAGTGTGTCATCTGTCTCTTTGAAAGGACACGTGAGAGAAGAACAGGAGCCCATGGCCTTCACATGAGAGAAGAAGCATAGAAGAGCATTTCCCCCAAAATAAAAACCTTTACTTCATCTCAAAGCTTCCAACTTTGCAGGTTGTAAGATTTGCCTTGTTGCTGCATAAATAGGCAGAACTAGTGAGGCTCTTCCCAGAATATAAGTAGCATACTCTTTGGGAATATCCTTAGGCCAGGCATGTCAGGCACGTAATTGGGGATATGAGGCCAAGAAAAACATTAGGAAGCTTGCTCTAATCATCTGCAGGATAGAAGGACAATGGAGAGAAACTAGAGAGGGAACCAGGCTGCACAAAAAAAGGGGCAGGGTGGCACATTACACCCTAGCAGGAATATCTGATCCCCACACCTCTACCCCTGGGACACCATTTGTGACTTCTCAATACCCCCATCTCATTGCCACTTATAGTGTTCCGTCCTAGTATCTGAATGACCATAAACACCCTTCCTTTTGGCCCTCCTTTTGTAATTCTCCCAGTAACCCAGGTGCTTTGCCACTGCCCAGCCTCCAGTGACCAGTTGGATGCACATTGCTCAGCACCCCATCCACTTACCACTCCGTGCAGCCCCTCTCCGCACACTCAAACTACCCTTCTTTAAATATGATATACACGATCTGCCTCTCTATAAGCTGTGACCTTCCCTCTGTGGATTATATACCCAATCCAAGGAGGACAAATCACTTGTCGAGCACCCCAAAGTCTCTGCAGACGCTGCCAATTCAGGGACTACTGCCTAGTTTGCATGCCATGATTATTCTCTATGCCACATCCAACCAATTGCCGCATGCGCCGTCTCCCTGACTCATTCATCTACTTCCCCAAACCACCCGCCTTATTCACCAAATTTGAATGCTCTCAGCTGTCATAGCGGGCATCTCTGCTTCCTGTTCACCCACTTTTCCCCTTCTTTCTTAGTAGCCCACCTGTGCTCAGATGGCCAATCCTCCAAGTGCCACTTGAAGCTCGCCTTCTTTCTGGTTCTCTACCTTATAAAGCCCCTTTCAGTACTTCCATCACAGCAATTGTCATTTTGTGGCTGCTCCTTTGTGGTGAGTGAATGAAGAAGAGGGTATCGCACAAGAAAGTACCCACACAATGGGGGGGACACTTGTCTACATGTCCCTTCCCTTCAGTGTCTTAAGCATCTGCTTTCAATACAACTACCCCAAGAGACCTCATAACAGATCCTGCGAGGGTGGGGGGGGGGGTAATAAAAACTTGGGGTGCCTTGTTCCCCCCTCACCGTGTCTTACCACGTGCTCCTTGCTGTCACCTCTTTCAATACCATAACTACAGTATGTCTGTGTGGTGCCCCCCTTGTGGTCGGTAATAAAAAAGTGCCCTAAGCCTGTTCCCCTAAGTTCCCTCTGTTGCCCCTATACTTTTGGGGTACGCCCCCTCTCCCTGGAAAAGGGGGCGGGCAAAAAAATACGATGGGTAGCGCACCCAAAGCCAAACCACATCATTCTGTGCCTTCTAGCACCCTATTTTGTAATGCACCCCAACACCCCTTTTTTATACTGCTCCCCAAAATTTGTCCCCCCCACTCTGTAGTTGGGGAGGGGGAGGGAGCGGTCATAAAATGTTGGGGTCTACTATGGTAGTGCCCCTCCTATCAGGTCACCCCCCTCTGTTTGCTGAAGGGGGAGGGGCACTCTTTCCTTGTTGGGCTCACTCCCCTATGCTCCGCCCCCTGACCTATTGCCCCAGACTCTGCCTACTTCTCCCTTTCCTCTGTGGCCCCACCCCTCTCTACACATGCCCCTCCCCTTGGTCCCTCCTAGGCTGTATGCCACCACCCTAGGCTCCGCCCCCTAACTATGCCCCCCCTTCTTTCCATACTCCACCCATTCACACTCCCCCTCTGTGGCTCCTCCCCTAGGCTGTATGCCACCACCTGCCCCTATGCTCCTCCCCTCAACTATGCCCCCCCCCTTCTCTCTGCTTTCCTTTCTGACTCCACCCATTCACACTCCCCCTCTGTGGCTCCTCCCCTAGGCTGTATGCCACCACCTATCCCGAGGCTCCTCCCCCAACTCTGCCCCCCCTTCTCTCTGCTTTCCTTTCTTACTCCACCCATTCACACTCCCCCTCTGTGGCTCCTCCCCTCTACTCCCACTCGGCCTGGGCCTAACCTCACTCTTTCTGCCCAGACACACCAACCACTCTGTTATCCACCATTCAGGCTTCTCTCCTCACACACCAACTACTCTCTCCATCCACCAATCACCAGCCAGGCACACCTCCACACATACAACTTACCGACTTACCTCTGCTTTACCGCCATCAGTCATCTGGGGCCGAACCCGGGATTTGAACCCTGGTCGCCTGGGTGGAAGGCAGGAACTTACCCACTGGACCACACGGGCTTCCATGTTTGTATTCTTTCCAATAGTCCCTATATCATGGCTATGGTGTGTCATGTAGACTAGGGGGCCTGTATGTAGCTTATAGATGCTCCTGAATCCCTGCTTACCAGTAAGGAGCAGTAGCTCAGTGGTAATGTCACCTGCCTCTGATGCTGAAAGCTCTCCTGGCCGAGGGTTCAAGTCCCGCCATGGGTGGTAAAAATTGTATTTTCTTTTTTTTTCCCATTAACTAATATTTCGATTTTATAAAAACCAAGAGCAATTTCAGACACTCTTTTTTGCACGAGTGCCTGAAAATTATAAATATTTTCTCTCCTGACTCCCATGCAGCCCCCTTTTTCATTAGTAGGTGAAATATGGGTAAAGCATTACCTTCAGTTATCAATCTATTGATTTTTTGTCTTTGAATTTGGCATTTTGTAGCGCGAATGTGGCCTAGGGGGCATAACTGAGCAGAAGTAAGCCTCCCACAAATAGTAAAATAGGTTGAGTGGTGGGGATTTTTCATTTTGGTGTGAACAGAGCTGTGTAATCAGGGGGATAGTGCCTGTGCTGCTGGCTAGGCATATTGGCCTAGTGTTAGCTCTCACTCACAAAATGATGGGTAAAGTTTGGAGCTGGTCAAACTCCCTTTATTAGGTGCAATCAGAAGACAGACATGTTGAAGTTTTCAAGAGGCAGAAAAGGGTAAAGTCCGGCGTGTGCTTCATTGGGCCTGCATCATGCCTGTTGCAGCAGCTGGCCTTGCCTGGCCCTGGGTCTTTAAACAACCCAGCGCTCAGTCTTTAGCTAGCAAGCAAGGCCCCCGAACGCCCACGAACGCCCATGTTCTGTTTAGAGGAAGACTGCAGACAATTTGGCACCCTGCTAAATGAGGGTGCTCTCCCATGAGCGGCAAAAGCTTTAGCGTAAGACAAGTTGTCAAGCTTAAAATTCTGCTGAAAGCCATATGTTGGAGGCCATATCATGATGGAAGCCTGTGAATGTCTCAGGCCAAAGTAAGCATGGGAGGATATTATTTGCATAGGACAGCCCCCTTCAAAATCACATCATCATGCTGCAGTTGCCATGTAGTGTTACTAGAGGGCAGCAGTATGACCATAATAGAAGAGAGAAGTGTTAAATCTGTTTGCTGAAGTACCGCTTGTCTTTGGTGGTCTTTGCTGGGCCTGTGGAGCGGGGGACTACAATAAGCGAGTGAATGAGTAATGAGGAAAGATTATCCTGCATTTGTGGGGAAGGGAAAGCACTTGGAGGGAAAACGGCAAGATGACAGAGTTAAAGCATAGATGTTTGCTGAGTGATTGGGCGAGTGTGTCATCTGTCTCTTTGAAAGGACACGTGAGAGAAGAACAGGAGCCCATGGCCTTCACATGAGAGAAGAAGCATAGAAGAGCATTTCCCCCAAAATAAAAACCTTTACTTCATCTCAAAGCTTCCAACTTTGCAGGTTGTAAGATTTGCCTTGTTGCTGCATAAATAGGCAGAACTAGTGAGGCTCTTCCCAGAATATAAGTAGCATACTCTTTGGGAATATCCTTAGGCCAGGCATGTCAGGCACGTAATTGGGGATATGAGGCCAAGAAAAACATTAGGAAGCTTGCTCTAATCATCTGCAGGATAGAAGGACAATGGAGAGAAACTAGAGAGGGAACCAGGCTGCACAAAAAAAGGGGCAGGGTGGCACATTACACCCTAGCAGGAATATCTGATCCCCACACCTCTACCCCTGGGACACCATTTGTGACTTCTCAATACCCCCATCTCATTGCCACTTATAGTGTTCCGTCCTAGTATCTGAATGACCATAAACACCCTTCCTTTTGGCCCTCCTTTTGTAATTCTCCCAGTAACCCAGGTGCTTTGCCACTGCCCAGCCTCCAGTGACCAGTTGGATGCACATTGCTCAGCACCCCATCCACTTACCACTCCGTGCAGCCCCTCTCCGCACACTCAAACTACCCTTCTTTAAATATGATATACACGATCTGCCTCACTATAAGCTGTGACCTTCCCTCTGTGGATTATATACCCAATCCAAGGAGGACAAATCACTTGTCGAGCACCCCAAAGTCTCTGCAGACGCTGCCAATTCAGGGACTACTGCCTAGTTTGCATGCCATGATTATTCTCTATGCCACATCCAACCAATTGCCGCATGCGCCGTCTCCCTGACTCATTCATCTACTTCCCCAAACCACCCGCCTTATTCACCAAATTTGAATGCTCTCAGCTGTCATAGCGGGCATCTCTGCTTCCTGTTCACCCACTTTTCCCCTTCTTTCTTAGTAGCCCACCTGTGCTCAGATGGCCAATCCTCCAAGTGCCACTTGAAGCTCGCCTTCTTTCTGGTTCTCTACCTTATAAAGCCCCTTTCAGTACTTCCATCACAGCAATTGTCATTTTGTGGCTGCTCCTTTGTGGTGAGTGAATGAAGAAGAGGGTATCGCACAAGAAAGTACCCACACAATGGGGGGGACACTTGTCTACATGTCCCTTCCCTTCAGTGTCTTAAGCATCTGCTTTCAATACAACTACCCCAAGAGACCTCATAACAGATCCTGCGAGGGTGGGGGTAATAAAAACTTGGGGTGCCTTGTTCCCCCCTCACCGTGTCTTACCACGTGCTCCTTGCTGTCACCTCTTTCAATACCATAACTACAGTATGTCTGTGTGGTGCCCCCCTTGTGGTCGGTAATAAAAAAGTGCCCGAAGCCTGTTCCCCTAAGTTCCCTCTGTTGCCCCTATACTTTTGGGGTACGCCCCCTCTCCCTGGAAAAGGGGGCGGGCAAAAAAATACGATGGGTAGCGCACCCAAAGCCAAACCACATCATTCTGTGCCTTCTAGCACCCTATTTTGTAATGCACCCCAACACCCCTTTTTTATACTGCTCCCCAAAATTTGTCCCCCCCACTCTGTAGTTGGGGAGGGGGAGGGAGCGGTCATAAAATGTTGGGGTCTACTATGGTAGTGCCCCTCCTATCAGGTCACCCCCCTCTGTTTGCTGAAGGGGGAGGGGCACTCTTTCCTTGTTGGGCTCACTCCCCTATGCTCCGCCCCCTGACCTATTGCCCCAGACTCTGCCTACTTCTCCCTTTCCTCTGTGGCCCCACCCCTCTCTACACATGCCCCTCCCCTTGGTCCCTCCTAGGCTGTATGCCACCACCCTAGGCTCCGCCCCCTAACTATGCCCCCCCTTCTTTCCATACTCCACCCATTCACACTCCCTCTCTGTGGCTCCTCCCCTAGGCTGTATGCCACCACCTGCCCCTATGCTCCTCCCCTCAACTATGACCCCCCCCTTCTCTCTGCTTTCCTTTCTGACTCCACCCATTCACTCTCCCCCTCTGTGGCTCCTCCCCTAGGCTGTATGCCACCACCTATCCCGAGGCTCCTCCCCCAACTCTGCCCCCCCTTCTCTCTGCTTTCCTTTCTTACTCCACCCATTCACACTCCCCCTCTGTGGCTCCTCCCCTCTACTCCCACTCGGCCTGGGCCTAACCTCACTCTTTCTGCCCAGACACACCAACCACTCTGTTATCCACCATTCAGGCTTCTCTCCTCACACACCAACTACTCTCTCCATCCACCAATCACCAGCCAGGCACACCTCCACACATACGCACATTTTACTTACCGACTTACCTCTGCTTTACCGCCATCAGTCATCTGGGGCCGAACCCGGGATTTGAACCCTGGTCGCCTGGGTGGAAGGCAGGAACTTACCCACTGGACCACACGGGCTTCCATGTTTGTATTCTTTCCAATAGTCCCTATATCATGGCTTTGGTGTGTCATGTAGACTAGGGGGCCTGTATGTAGCTTATAGATGCTCCTGAATCCCTGCTTACCAGTAAGGAGCAGTAGCTCAGTGGTAATGTCACCTGCCTCTGATGCTGAAAGCTCTCCTGGCCGAGGGTTCAAGTCCCGCCATGGGAGGTTAAAATTGTATTTTCTTTTTTTTTCCCATTAACTAATATTTCGATTTTATAAAAACCAAGAGCAATTTCAGACACTCTTTTTTGCACGAGTGCCTGAAAATTATAAATATTTTCTCTCCTGACTCCCATGCAGCCCCCTTTTTCATTAGTAGGTGAAATATGGGTAAAGCATTACCTTCAGTTATCAATCTATTGATTTTTTGTCTTTGAATTTGGCATTTTGTAGCGCGAATGTGGCCTAGGGGGCATAACTGAGCAGAAGTAAGCCTCCCACAAATAGTAAAATAGGTTGAGTGGTGGGGATTTTTCATTTTGGTGTGAACAGAGCTGTGTAATCAGGGGGATAGTGCCTGTGCTGCTGGCTAGGCATATTGGCCTAGTGTTAGCTCTCACTCACAAAATGATGGGTAAAGTTTGGAGCTGGTCAAACTCCCTTTATTAGGTGCAATCAGAAGACAGACATGTTGAAGTTTTCAAGAGGCAGAAAAGGGTAAAGTCCGGCGTGTGCTTCATTGGGCCTGCATCATGCCTGTTGCAGCAGCTGGCCTTGCCTGGCCCTGGGTCTTTAAACAACCCAGCGCTCAGTCTTTAGCTAGCAAGCAAGGCCCCCGAACGCCCACGAACGCCCATGTTCTGTTTAGAGGAAGACTGCAGACAATTTGGCACCCTGCTAAATGAGGGTGCTCTCCCATGAGCGGCAAAAGCTTTAGCGTAAGACAAGTTGTCAAGCTTAAAATTCTGCTGAAAGCCATATGTTGGAGGCCATATCATGATGGAAGCCTGTGAATGTCTCAGGCCAAAGTAAGCATGGGAGGACATTATTTGCATAGGACAGCCCCCTTCAAAATCACATCATCATGCTGCAGTTGCCATGTAGTGTTACTAGAGGGCAGCAGTATGACCATAATAGAAGAGAGAAGTGTTAAATCTGTTTGCTGAAGTACCGCTTGTCTTTGGTGGTCTTTGCTGGGCCTGTGGAGCGGGGGACTACAATAAGCGAGTGAATGAGTAATGAGGAAAGATTATCCTGCATTTGTGGGGAAGGGAAAGCACTTGGAGGGAAAACGGCAAGATGACAGAGTTAAAGCATAGATGTTTGCTGAGTGATTGGGCGAGTGTGTCATCTGTCTCTTTGAAAGGACACGTGAGAGAAGAACAGGAGCCCATGGCCTTCACATGAGAGAAGAAGCATAGAAGAGCATTTCCCCCAAAATAAAAACCTTTACTTCATCTCAAAGCTTCCAACTTTGCAGGTTGTAAGATTTGCCTTGTTGCTGCATAAATAGGCAGAACTAGTGAGGCTCTTCCCAGAATATAAGTAGCATACTCTTTGGGAATATCCTTAGGCCAGGCATGTCAGGCACGTAATTGGGGATATGAGGCCAAGAAAAACATTAGGAAGCTTGCTCTAATCATCTGCAGGATAGAAGGACAATGGAGAGAAACTAGAGAGGGAACCAGGCTGCACAAAAAAAGGGGCAGGGTGGCACATTACACCCTAGCAGGAATATCTGATCCCCACACCTCTACCCCTGGGACACCATTTGTGACTTCTCAATACCCCCATCTCATTGCCACTTATAGTGTTCCGTCCTAGTATCTGAATGACCATAAACACCCTTCCTTTTGGCCCTCCTTTTGTAATTCTCCCAGTAACCCAGGTGCTTTGCCACTGCCCAGCCTCCAGTGACCAGTTGGATGCACATTGCTCAGCACCCCATCCACTTACCACTCCGTGCAGCCCCTCTCCGCACACTCAAACTACCCTTCTTTAAATATGATATACACGATCTGCCTCTCTATAAGCTGTGACCTTCCCTCTGTGGATTATATACCCAATCCAAGGAGGACAAATCACTTGTCGAGCACCCCAAAGTCTCTGCAGACGCTGCCAATTCAGGGACTACTGCCTAGTTTGCATGCCATGATTATTCTCTATGCCACATCCAACCAATTGCCGCATGCGCCGTCTCCCTGACTCATTCATCTACTTCCCCAAACCACCCGCCTTATTCACCAAATTTGAATGCTCTCAGCTGTCATAGCGGGCATCTCTGCTTCCTGTTCACCCACTTTTCCCCTTCTTTCTTAGTAGCCCACCTGTGCTCAGATGGCCAATCCTCCAAGTGCCACTTGAAGCTCGCCTTCTTTCTGGTTCTCTACCTTATAAAGCCCCTTTCAGTACTTCCATCACAGCAATTGTCATTTTGTGGCTGCTCCTTTGTGGTGAGTGAATGAAGAAGAGGGTATCGCACAAGAAAGTACCCACACAATGGGGGGGACACTTGTCTACATGTCCCTTCCCTTCAGTGTCTTAAGCATCTGCTTTCAATACAACTACCCCAAGAGACCTCATAACAGATCCTGCGAGGGTGGGGGGGGGGGTAATAAAAACTTGGGGTGCCTTGTTCCCCCCTCACCGTGTCTTACCACGTGCTCCTTGCTGTCACCTCTTTCAATACCATAACTACAGTATGTCTGTGTGGTGCCCCCCTTGTGGTCGGTAATAAAAAAGTGCCCTAAGCCTGTTCCCCTAAGTTCCCTCTGTTGCCCCTATACTTTTGGGGTACGCCCCCTCTCCCTGGAAAAGGGGGCGGGCAAAAAAATACGATGGGTAGCGCACCCAAAGCCAAACCACATCATTCTGTGCCTTCTAGCACCCTATTTTGTAATGCACCCCAACACCCCTTTTTTATACTGCTCCCCAAAATTTGTCCCCCCCACTCTGTAGTTGGGGAGGGGGAGGGAGCGGTCATAAAATGTTGGGGTCTACTATGGTAGTGCCCCTCCTATCAGGTCACCCCCCTCTGTTTGCTGAAGGGGGAGGGGCACTCTTTCCTTGTTGGGCTCACTCCCCTATGCTCCGCCCCCTGACCTATTGCCCCAGACTCTGCCTACTTCTCCCTTTCCTCTGTGGCCCCACCCCTCTCTACACATGCCCCTCCCCTTGGTCCCTCCTAGGCTGTATGCCACCACCCTAGGCTCCGCCCCCTAACTATGCCCCCCCTTCTTTCCATACTCCACCCATTCACACTCCCCCTCTGTGGCTCCTCCCCTAGGCTGTATGCCACCACCTGCCCCTATGCTCCTCCCCTCAACTATGCCCCCCCCCTTCTCTCTGCTTTCCTTTCTGACTCCACCCATTCACACTCCCCCTCTGTGGCTCCTCCCCTAGGCTGTATGCCACCACCTATCCCGAGGCTCCTCCCCCAACTCTGCCCCCCCTTCTCTCTGCTTTCCTTTCTTACTCCACCCATTCACACTCCCCCTCTGTGGCTCCTCCCCTCTACTCCCACTCGGCCTGGGCCTAACCTCACTCTTTCTGCCCAGACACACCAACCACTCTGTTATCCACCATTCAGGCTTCTCTCCTCACACACCAACTACTCTCTCCATCCACCAATCACCAGCCAGGCACACCTCCACACATACAACTTACCGACTTACCTCTGCTTTACCGCCATCAGTCATCTGGGGCCGAACCCGGGATTTGAACCCTGGTCGCCTGGGTGGAAGGCAGGAACTTACCCACTGGACCACACGGGCTTCCATGTTTGTATTCTTTCCAATAGTCCCTATATCATGGCTATGGTGTGTCATGTAGACTAGGGGGCCTGTATGTAGCTTATAGATGCTCCTGAATCCCTGCTTACCAGTAATGAGCAGTAGCTCAGTGGTAATGTCACCTGCCTCTGATGCTGAAAGCTCTCCTGGCCGAGGGTTCAAGTCCCGCCATGGGTGGTAAAAATTGTATTTTCTTTTTTTTTCCCATTAACTAATATTTCGATTTTATAAAAACCAAGAGCAATTTCAGACACTCTTTTTTGCACGAGTGCCTGAAAATTATAAATATTTTCTCTCCTGACTCCCATGCAGCCCCCTTTTTCATTAGTAGGTGAAATATGGGTAAAGCATTACCTTCAGTTATCAATCTATTGATTTTTTGTCTTTGAATTTGGCATTTTGTAGCGCGAATGTGGCCTAGGGGGCATAACTGAGCAGAAGTAAGCCTCCCACAAATAGTAAAATAGGTTGAGTGGTGGGGATTTTTCATTTTGGTGTGAACAGAGCTGTGTAATCAGGGGGATAGTGCCTGTGCTGCTGGCTAGGCATATTGGCCTAGTGTTAGCTCTCACTCACAAAATGATGGGTAAAGTTTGGAGCTGGTCAAACTCCCTTTATTAGGTGCAATCAGAAGACAGACATGTTGAAGTTTTCAAGAGGCAGAAAAGGGTAAAGTCCGGCGTGTGCTTCATTGGGCCTGCATCATGCCTGTTGCAGCAGCTGGCCTTGCCTGGCCCTGGGTCTTTAAACAACCCAGCGCTCAGTCTTTAGCTAGCAAGCAAGGCCCCCGAACGCCCACGAACGCCCATGTTCTGTTTAGAGGAAGACTGCAGACAATTTGGCACCCTGCTAAATGAGGGTGCTCTCCCATGAGCGGCAAAAGCTTTAGCGTAAGACAAGTTGTCAAGCTTAAAATTCTGCTGAAAGCCATATGTTGGAGGCCATATCATGATGGAAGCCTGTGAATGTCTCAGGCCAAAGTAAGCATGGGAGGACATTATTTGCATAGGACAGCCCCCTTCAAAATCACATCATCATGCTGCAGTTGCCATGTAGTGTTACTAGAGGGCAGCAGTATGACCATAATAGAAGAGAGAAGTGTTAAATCTGTTTGCTGAAGTACCGCTTGTCTTTGGTGGTCTTTGCTGGGCCTGTGGAGCGGGGGACTACAATAAGCGAGTGAATGAGTAATGAGGAAAGATTATCCTGCATTTGTGGGGAAGGGAAAGCACTTGGAGGGAAAACGGCAAGATGACAGAGTTAAAGCATAGATGTTTGCTGAGTGATTGGGCGAGTGTGTCATCTGTCTCTTTGAAAGGACACGTGAGAGAAGAACAGGAGCCCATGGCCTTCACATGAGAGAAGAAGCATAGAAGAGCATTTCCCCCAAAATAAAAACCTTTACTTCATCTCAAAGCTTCCAACTTTGCAGGTTGTAAGATTTGCCTTGTTGCTGCATAAATAGGCAGAACTAGTGAGGCTCTTCCCAGAATATAAGTAGCATACTCTTTGGGAATATCCTTAGGCCAGGCATGTCAGGCACGTAATTGGGGATATGAGGCCAAGAAAAACATTAGGAAGCTTGCTCTAATCATCTGCAGGATAGAAGGACAATGGAGAGAAACTAGAGAGGGAACCAGGCTGCACAAAAAAAGGGGCAGGGTGGCACATTACACCCTAGCAGGAATATCTGATCCCCACACCTCTACCCCTGGGACACCATTTGTGACTTCTCAATACCCCCATCTCATTGCCACTTATAGTGTTCCGTCCTAGTATCTGAATGACCATAAACACCCTTCCTTTTGGCCCTCCTTTTGTAATTCTCCCAGTAACCCAGGTGCTTTGCCACTGCCCAGCCTCCAGTGACCAGTTGGATGCACATTGCTCAGCACCCCATCCACTTACCACTCCGTGCAGCCCCTCTCCGCACACTCAAACTACCCTTCTTTAAATATGATATACACGATCTGCCTCACTATAAGCTGTGACCTTCCCTCTGTGGATTATATACCCAATCCAAGGAGGACAAATCACTTGTCGAGCACCCCAAAGTCTCTGCAGACGCTGCCAATTCAGGGACTACTGCCTAGTTTGCATGCCATGATTATTCTCTATGCCACATCCAACCAATTGCCGCATGCGCCGTCTCCCTGACTCATTCATCTACTTCCCCAAACCACCCGCCTTATTCACCAAATTTGAATGCTCTCAGCTGTCATAGCGGGCATCTCTGCTTCCTGTTCACCCACTTTTCCCCTTCTTTCTTAGTAGCCCACCTGTGCTCAGATGGCCAATCCTCCAAGTGCCACTTGAAGCTCGCCTTCTTTCTGGTTCTCTACCTTATAAAGCCCCTTTCAGTACTTCCATCACAGCAATTGTCATTTTGTGGCTGCTCCTTTGTGGTGAGTGAATGAAGAAGAGGGTATCGCACAAGAAAGTACCCACACAATGGGGGGGACACTTGTCTACATGTCCCTTCCCTTCAGTGTCTTAAGCATCTGCTTTCAATACAACTACCCCAAGAGACCTCATAACAGATCCTGCGAGGGTGGGGGTAATAAAAACTTGGGGTGCCTTGTTCCCCCCTCACCGTGTCTTACCACGTGCTCCTTGCTGTCACCTCTTTCAATACCATAACTACAGTATGTCTGAGTGGTGCCCCCCTTGTGGTTGGTAATAAAAAAGTGCCCTAAGCCTGTCCCCCTAAGTTCCCTCTGTTGCCCCTATACTTTTGGGGTACGCCCCCTCTCCCTGGAAAAGGGGGCGGGCAAAAAAATACGATGGGTAGCGCACCCAAAGCCAAACCACATCATTCTGTGCCTTCTAGCACCCTATTTTGTAATGCACCCCAACACCCCTTTTTTATACTGCTCCCCAAAATTTGTCCCCCCCACTCTGTAGTTGGGGAGGGGGAGGGAGCGGTCATAAAATGTTGGGGTCTACTATGGTAGTGCCCCTCCTATCAGGTCACCCCCCTCTGTTTGCTGAAGGGGGAGGGGCACTCTTTCCTTGTTGGGCTCACTCCCCTATGCTCCGCCCCCTGACCTATTGCCCCAGACTCTGCCTACTTCTCCCTTTCCTCTGTGGCCCCACCCCTCTCTACACATGCCCCTCCCCTTGGTCCCTCCTAGGCTGTATGCCACCACCCTAGGCTCCGCCCCCTAACTATGCCCCCCCTTCTTTCCATACTCCACCCATTCACACTCACTCTCTGTGGCTCCTCCCCTAGGCTGTATGCCACCACCTGGCCCTATGCTCCACCCCTCAACTATGACCCCCCCCTTCTCTCTGCTTTCCTTTCTGACTCCACCCATTCACTCTCCCCCTCTGTGGCTCCTCCCCTAGGCTGTATGCCACCACCTATCCCGAGGCTCCTCCCCCAACTCTGCCCCCCCTTCTCTCTGCTTTCCTTTCTTACTCCACCCATTCACACTCCCCCTCTGTGGCTCCTCCCCTCTACTCCCACTCGGCCTGGGCCTAACCTCACTCTTTCTGCCCAGACACACCAACCACTCTGTTATCCACCATTCAGGCTTCTCTCCTCACACACCAACTACTCTCTCCATCCACCAATCACCAGCCAGGCACACCTCCACACATACAACTTACCGACTTACCTCTGCTTTACCGCCATCAGTCATCTGGGGCCGAACCCGGGATTTGAACCCTGGTCGCCTGGGTGGAAGGCAGGAACTTACCCACTGGACCACACGGGCTTCCATGTTTGTATTCTTTCCAATAGTCCCTATATCATGGCTATGGTGTGTCATGTAGACTAGGGGGCCTGTATGTAGCTTATAGATGCTCCTGAATCCCTGCTTACCAGTAAGGAGCAGTAGCTCAGTGGTAATGTCACCTGCCTCTGATGCTGAAAGCTCTCCTGGCCGAGGGTTCAAGTCCCGCCATGGGTGGTAAAAATTGTATTTTCTTTTTTTTTCCCATTAACTAATATTTCGATTTTATAAAAACCAAGAGCAATTTCAGACACTCTTTTTTGCACGAGTGCCTGAAAATTATAAATATTTTCTCTCCTGACTCCCATGCAGCCCCCTTTTTCATTAGTAGGTGAAATATGGGTAAAGCATTACCTTCAGTTATCAATCTATTGATTTTTTGTCTTTGAATTTGGCATTTTGTAGCGCGAATGTGGCCTAGGGGGCATAACTGAGCAGAAGTAAGCCTCCCACAAATAGTAAAATAGGTTGAGTGGTGGGGATTTTTCATTTTGGTGTGAACAGAGCTGTGTAATCAGGGGGATAGTGCCTGTGCTGCTGGCTAGGCATATTGGCCTAGTGTTAGCTCTCACTCACAAAATGATGGGTAAAGTTTGGAGCTGGTCAAACTCCCTTTATTAGGTGCAATCAGAAGACAGACATGTTGAAGTTTTCAAGAGGCAGAAAAGGGTAAAGTCCGGCGTGTGCTTCATTGGGCCTGCATCATGCCTGTTGCAGCAGCTGGCCTTGCCTGGCCCTGGGTCTTTAAACAACCCAGCGCTCAGTCTTTAGCTAGCAAGCAAGGCCCCCGAACGCCCACGAACGCCCATGTTCTGTTTAGAGGAAGACTGCAGACAATTTGGCACCCTGCTAAATGAGGGTGCTCTCCCATGAGCGGCAAAAGCTTTAGCGTAAGACAAGTTGTCAAGCTTAAAATTCTGCTGAAAGCCATATGTTGGAGGCCATATCATGATGGAAGCCTGTGAATGTCTCAGGCCAAAGTAAGCATGGGAGGACATTATTTGCATAGGACAGCCCCCTTCAAAATCACATCATCATGCTGCAGTTGCCATGTAGTGTTACTAGAGGGCAGCAGTATGACCATAATAGAAGAGAGAAGTGTTAAATCTGTTTGCTGAAGTACCGCTTGTCTTTGGTGGTCTTTGCTGGGCCTGTGGAGCGGGGGACTACAATAAGCGAGTGAATGAGTAATGAGGAAAGATTATCCTGCATTTGTGGGGAAGGGAAAGCACTTGGAGGGAAAACGGCAAGATGACAGAGTTAAAGCATAGATGTTTGCTGAGTGATTGGGCGAGTGTGTCATCTGTCTCTTTGAAAGGACACGTGAGAGAAGAACAGGAGCCCATGGCCTTCACATGAGAGAAGAAGCATAGAAGAGCATTTCCCCCAAAATAAAAACCTTTACTTCATCTCAAAGCTTCCAACTTTGCAGGTTGTAAGATTTGCCTTGTTGCTGCATAAATAGGCAGAACTAGTGAGGCTCTTCCCAGAATATAAGTAGCATACTCTTTGGGAATATCCTTAGGCCAGGCATGTCAGGCACGTAATTGGGGATATGAGGCCAAGAAAAACATTAGGAAGCTTGCTCTAATCATCTGCAGGATAGAAGGACAATGGAGAGAAACTAGAGAGGGAACCAGGCTGCACAAAAAAAGGGGCAGGGTGGCACATTACACCCTAGCAGGAATATCTGATCCCCACACCTCTACCCCTGGGACACCATTTGTGACTTCTCAATACCCCCATCTCATTGCCACTTATAGTGTTCCGTCCTAGTATCTGAATGACCATAAACACCCTTCCTTTTGGCCCTCCTTTTGTAATTCTCCCAGTAACCCAGGTGCTTTGCCACTGCCCAGCCTCCAGTGACCAGTTGGATGCACATTGCTCAGCACCCCATCCACTTACCACTCCGTGCAGCCCCTCTCCGCACACTCAAACTACCCTTCTTTAAATATGATATACACGATCTGCCTCTCTATAAGCTGTGACCTTCCCTCTGTGGATTATATACCCAATCCAAGGAGGACAAATCACTTGTCGAGCACCCCAAAGTCTCTGCAGACGCTGCCAATTCAGGGACTACTGCCTAGTTTGCATGCCATGATTATTCTCTATGCCACATCCAACCAATTGCCGCATGCGCCGTCTCCCTGACTCATTCATCTACTTCCCCAAACCACCCGCCTTATTCACCAAATTTGAATGCTCTCAGCTGTCATAGCGGGCATCTCTGCTTCCTGTTCACCCACTTTTCCCCTTCTTTCTTAGTAGCCCACCTGTGCTCAGATGGCCAATCCTCCAAGTGCCACTTGAAGCTCGCCTTCTTTCTGGTTCTCTACCTTATAAAGCCCCTTTCAGTACTTCCATCACAGCAATTGTCATTTTGTGGCTGCTCCTTTGTGGTGAGTGAATGAAGAAGAGGGTATCGCACAAGAAAGTACCCACACAATGGGGGGGACACTTGTCTACATGTCCCTTCCCTTCAGTGTCTTAAGCATCTGCTTTCAATACAACTACCCCAAGAGACCTCATAACAGATCCTGCGAGGGTGGGGGGGGGGGTAATAAAAACTTGGGGTGCCTTGTTCCCCCCTCACCGTGTCTTACCACGTGCTCCTTGCTGTCACCTCTTTCAATACCATAACTACAGTATGTCTGTGTGGTGCCCCCCTTGTGGTCGGTAATAAAAAAGTGCCCTAAGCCTGTTCCCCTAAGTTCCCTCTGTTGCCCCTATACTTTTGGGGTACGCCCCCTCTCCCTGGAAAAGGGGGCGGGCAAAAAAATACGATGGGTAGCGCACCCAAAGCCAAACCACATCATTCTGTGCCTTCTAGCACCCTATTTTGTAATGCACCCCAACACCCCTTTTTTATACTGCTCCCCAAAATTTGTCCCCCCCACTCTGTAGTTGGGGAGGGGGAGGGAGCGGTCATAAAATGTTGGGGTCTACTATGGTAGTGCCCCTCCTATCAGGTCACCCCCCTCTGTTTGCTGAAGGGGGAGGGGCACTCTTTCCTTGTTGGGCTCACTCCCCTATGCTCCGCCCCCTGACCTATTGCCCCAGACTCTGCCTACTTCTCCCTTTCCTCTGTGGCCCCACCCCTCTCTACACATGCCCCTCCCCTTGGTCCCTCCTAGGCTGTATGCCACCACCCTAGGCTCCGCCCCCTAACTATGCCCCCCCTTCTTTCCATACTCCACCCATTCACACTCCCCCTCTGTGGCTCCTCCCCTAGGCTGTATGCCACCACCTGCCCCTATGCTCCTCCCCTCAACTATGCCCCCCCCCTTCTCTCTGCTTTCCTTTCTGACTCCACCCATTCACACTCCCCCTCTGTGGCTCCTCCCCTAGGCTGTATGCCACCACCTATCCCGAGGCTCCTCCCCCAACTCTGCCCCCCCTTCTCTCTGCTTTCCTTTCTTACTCCACCCATTCACACTCCCCCTCTGTGGCTCCTCCCCTCTACTCCCACTCGGCCTGGGCCTAACCTCACTCTTTCTGCCCAGACACACCAACCACTCTGTTATCCACCATTCAGGCTTCTCTCCTCACACACCAACTACTCTCTCCATCCACCAATCACCAGCCAGGCACACCTCCACACATACAACTTAGCGACTTACCTCTGCTTTACCGCCATCAGTCATCTGGGGCCGAACCCGGGATTTGAACCCTGGTCGCCTGGGTGGAAGGCAGGAACTTACCCACTGGACCACACGGGCTTCCATGTTTGTATTCTTTCCAATAGTCCCTATATCATGGCTATGGTGTGTCATGTAGACTAGGGGGCCTGTATGTAGCTTATAGATGCTCCTGAATCCCTGCTTACCAGTAATGAGCAGTAGCTCAGTGGTAATGTCACCTGCCTCTGATGCTGAAAGCTCTCCTGGCCGAGGGTTCAAGTCCCGCCATGGGTGGTAAAAATTGTATTTTCTTTTTTTTTCCCATTAACTAATATTTCGATTTTATAAAAACCAAGAGCAATTTCAGACACTCTTTTTTGCACGAGTGCCTGAAAATTATAAATATTTTCTCTCCTGACTCCCATGCAGCCCCCTTTTTCATTAGTAGGTGAAATATGGGTAAAGCATTACCTTCAGTTATCAATCTATTGATTTTTTGTCTTTGAATTTGGCATTTTGTAGCGCGAATGTGGCCTAGGGGGCATAACTGAGCAGAAGTAAGCCTCCCACAAATAGTAAAATAGGTTGAGTGGTGGGGATTTTTCATTTTGGTGTGAACAGAGCTGTGTAATCAGGGGGATAGTGCCTGTGCTGCTGGCTAGGCATATTGGCCTAGTGTTAGCTCTCACTCACAAAATGATGGGTAAAGTTTGGAGCTGGTCAAACTCCCTTTATTAGGTGCAATCAGAAGACAGACATGTTGAAGTTTTCAAGAGGCAGAAAAGGGTAAAGTCCGGCGTGTGCTTCATTGGGCCTGCATCATGCCTGTTGCAGCAGCTGGCCTTGCCTGGCCCTGGGTCTTTAAACAACCCAGCGCTCAGTCTTTAGCTAGCAAGCAAGGCCCCCGAACGCCCACGAACGCCCATGTTCTGTTTAGAGGAAGACTGCAGACAATTTGGCACCCTGCTAAATGAGGGTGCTCTCCCATGAGCGGCAAAAGCTTTAGCGTAAGACAAGTTGTCAAGCTTAAAATTCTGCTGAAAGCCATATGTTGGAGGCCATATCATGATGGAAGCCTGTGAATGTCTCAGGCCAAAGTAAGCATGGGAGGACATTATTTGCATAGGACAGCCCCCTTCAAAATCACATCATCATGCTGCAGTTGCCATGTAGTGTTACTAGAGGGCAGCAGTATGACCATAATAGAAGAGAGAAGTGTTAAATCTGTTTGCTGAAGTACCGCTTGTCTTTGGTGGTCTTTGCTGGGCCTGTGGAGCGGGGGACTACAATAAGCGAGTGAATGAGTAATGAGGAAAGATTATCCTGCATTTGTGGGGAAGGGAAAGCACTTGGAGGGAAAACGGCAAGATGACAGAGTTAAAGCATAGATGTTTGCTGAGTGATTGGGCGAGTGTGTCATCTGTCTCTTTGAAAGGACACGTGAGAGAAGAACAGGAGCCCATGGCCTTCACATGAGAGAAGAAGCATAGAAGAGCATTTCCCCCAAAATAAAAACCTTTTCTTCATCTCAAAGCTTCCAACTTTGCAGGTTGTAAGATTTGCCTTGTTGCTGCATAAATAGGCAGAACTAGTGAGGCTCTTCCCAGAATATAAGTAGCATACTCTTTGGGAATATCCTTAGGCCAGGCATGTCAGGCACGTAATTGGGATATGAGGCCAAGAAAAACATTAGGAAGCTTGCTCTAATCATCTGCAGGATAGAAGGACAATGGAGAGAAACTAGAGAGGGAACCAGGCTGCACAAAAAAAGGGGCAGGGTGGCACATTACACCCTAGCAGGAATATCTGATCCCCACACCTCTACCCCTGGGACACCATTTGTGACTTCTCAATACCCCCATCTCATTGCCACTTATAGTGTTCCGTCCTAGTATCTGAATGACCATAAACACCCTTCCTTTTGGCCCTCCTTTTGTAATTCTCCCAGTAACCCAGGTGCTTTGCCACTGCCCAGCCTCCAGTGACCAGTTGGATGCACATTGCTCAGCACCCCATCCACTTACCACTCCGTGCAGCCCCTCTCCGCACACTCAAACTACCCTTCTTTAAATATGATATACACGATCTGCCTCACTATAAGCTGTGACCTTCCCTCTGTGGATTATATACCCAATCCAAGGAGGACAAATCACTTGTCGAGCACCCCAAAGTCTCTGCAGACGCTGCCAATTCAGGGACTACTGCCTAGTTTGCATGCCATGATTATTCTCTATGCCACATCCAACCAATTGCCGCATGCGCCGTCTCCCTGACTCATTCATCTACTTCCCCAAACCACCCGCCTTATTCACCAAATTTGAATGCTCTCAGCTGTCATAGCGGGCATCTCTGCTTCCTGTTCACCCACTTTTCCCCTTCTTTCTTAGTAGCCCACCTGTGCTCAGATGGCCAATCCTCCAAGTGCCACTTGAAGCTCGCCTTCTTTCTGGTTCTCTACCTTATAAAGCCCCTTTCAGTACTTCCATCACAGCAATTGTCATTTTGTGGCTGCTCCTTTGTGGTGAGTGAATGAAGAAGAGGGTATCGCACAAGAAAGTACCCACACAATGGGGGGGACACTTGTCTACATGTCCCTTCCCTTCAGTGTCTTAAGCATCTGCTTTCAATACAACTACCCCAAGAGACCTCATAACAGATCCTGCGAGGGTGGGGGGGGGGGTAATAAAAACTTGGGGTGCCTTGTTCCCCCCTCACCGTGTCTTACCACGTGCTCCTTGCTGTCACCTCTTTCAATACCATAACTACAGTATGTCTGTGTGGTGCCCCCTTTGTGGTCGGTAATAAAAAAGTGCCCTAAGCCTCTTCCCCTAAGTTCCCTCTGTTGCCCCTATACTTTTGGGGTACGCCCCCTCTCCCTGGAAAAGGGGGCGGGCAAAAAAATACGATGGGTAGCGCACCCAAAGCCAAACCACATCATTCTGTGCCTTCTAGCACCCTATTTTGTAATGCACCCCAACACCCCTTTTTTATACTGCTCCCCAAAATTTGTCCCCCCCACTCTGTAGTTGGGGAGGGGGAGGGAGCGGTCATAAAATGTTGGGGTCTACTATGGTAGTGCCCCTCCTATCAGGTCACCCCCCTCTGTTTGCTGAAGGGGGAGGGGCACTCTTTCCTTGTTGGGCTCACTCCCCTATGCTCCGCCCCCTGACCTATTGCCCCAGACTCTGCCTACTTCTCCCTTTCCTCTGTGGCCCCACCCCTCTCTACACATGCCCCTCCCCTTGGTCCCTCCTAGGCTGTATGCCACCACCCTAGGCTCCGCCCCCTAACTATGCCCCCCCTTCTTTCCATACTCCACCCATTCACACTCCCCCTCTGTGGCTCCTCCCCTAGGCTGTATGCCACCACCTGCCCCTATGCTCCTCCCCTCAACTATGCCCCCCCCCTTCTCTCTGCTTTCCTTTCTGACTCCACCCATTCACACTCCCCCTCTGTGGCTCCTCCCCTAGGCTGTATGCCACCACCTATCCCGAGGCTCCTCCCCCAACTCTGCCCCCCCTTCTCTCTGCTTTCCTTTCTTACTCCACCCATTCACACTCCCCCTCTGTGGCTCCTCCCCTCTACTCCCACTCGGCCTGGGCCTAACCTCACTCTTTCTGCCCAGACACACCAACCACTCTGTTATCCACCATTCAGGCTTCTCTCCTCACACACCAACTACTCTCTCCATCCACCAATCACCAGCCAGGCACACCTCCACACATACGCACATTTTACTTACCGACTTACCTCTGCTTTACCGCCATCAGTCATCTGGGGCCGAACCCGGGATTTGAACCCTGGTCGCCTGGGTGGAAGGCAGGAACTTACCCACTGGACCACACGGGCTTCCATGTTTGTATTCTTTCCAATAGTCCCTATATCATGGCTATGGTGTGTCATGTAGACTAGGGGGCCTGTATGTAGCTTATAGATGCTCCTGAATCCCTGCTTACCAGTAAGGAGCAGTAGCTCAGTGGTAATGTCACCTGCCTCTGATGCTGAAAGCTCTCCTGGCCGAGGGTTCAAGTCCCGCCATGGGTGGTAAAAATTGTATTTTCTTTTTTTTTCCCATTAACTAATATTTCGATTTTATAAAAACCAAGAGCAATTTCAGACACTCTTTTTTGCACGAGTGCCTGAAAATTATAAATATTTTCTCTCCTGACTCCCATGCAGCCCCCTTTTTCATTAGTAGGTGAAATATGGGTAAAGCATTACCTTCAGTTATCAATCTATTGATTTTTTGTCTTTGAATTTGGCATTTTGTAGCGCGAATGTGGCCTAGGGGGCATAACTGAGCAGAAGTAAGCCTCCCACAAATAGTAAAATAGGTTGAGTGGTGGGGATTTTTCATTTTGGTGTGAACAGAGCTGTGTAATCAGGGGGATAGTGCCTGTGCTGCTGGCTAGGCATATTGGCCTAGTGTTAGCTCTCACTCACGAAATGATGGGTAAAGTTTGGAGCTGGTCAAACTCCCTTTATTAGGTGCAATCAGAAGACAGACATGTTGAAGTTTTCAAGAGGCAGAAAAGGGTAAAGTCCGGCGTGTGCTTCACTGGGCCTGCATCATGCCTGTTGCAGCAGCTGGCCTTGCCTGGCCCTGGGTCTTTAAACAACCCAGCGCTCAGTCTTTAGCTAGCAAGCAAGGCCCCCGAACGCCCACGAACGCCCATGTTCTGTTTAGAGGAAGACTGCAGACAATTTGGCACCCTGCTAAATGAGGGTGCTCTCCCATGAGCGGCAAAAGCTTTAGCGTAAGACAAGTTGTCAAGCTTAAAATTCTGCTGAAAGCCATATGTTGGAGGCCATATCATGATGGAAGCCTGTGAATGTCTCAGGCCAAAGTAAGCATGGGAGGACATTATTTGCATAGGACAGCCCCCTTCAAAATCACATCATCATGCTGCAGTTGCCATGTAGTGTTACTAGAGGGCAGCAGTATGACCATAATAGAAGAGAGAAGTGTTAAATCTGTTTGCTGAAGTACCGCTTGTCTTTGGTGGTCTTTGCTGGGCCTGTGGAGCGGGGGACTACAATAAGCGAGTGAATGAGTAATGAGGAAAGATTATCCTGCATTTGTGGGGAAGGGAAAGCACTTGGAGGGAAAACGGCAAGATGACAGAGTTAAAGCATAGATGTTTGCTGAGTGATTGGGCGAGTGTGTCATCTGTCTCTTTGAAAGGACACGTGAGAGAAGAACAGGAGCCCATGGCCTTCACATGAGAGAAGAAGCATAGAAGAGCATTTCCCCCAAAATAAAAACCTTTACTTCATCTCAAAGCTTCCAACTTTGCAGGTTGTAAGATTTGCCTTGTTGCTGCATAAATAGGCAGAACTAGTGAGGCTCTTCCCAGAATATAAGTAGCATACTCTTTGGGAATATCCTTAGGCCAGGCATGTCAGGCACGTAATTGGGGATATGAGGCCAAGAAAAACATTAGGAAGCTTGCTCTAATCATCTGCAGGATAGAAGGACAATGGAGAGAAACTAGAGAGGGAACCAGGCTGCACAAAAAAAGGGGCAGGGTGGCACATTACACCCTAGCAGGAATATCTGATCCCCACACCTCTACCCCTGGGACACCATTTGTGACTTCTCAATACCCCCATCTCATTGCCACTTATAGTGTTCCGTCCTAGTATCTGAATGACCATAAACACCCTTCCTTTTGGCCCTCCTTTTGTAATTCTCCCAGTAACCCAGGTGCTTTGCCACTGCCCAGCCTCCAGTGACCAGTTGGATGCACATTGCTCAGCACCCCATCCACTTACCACTCCGTGCAGCCCCTCTCCGCACACTCAAACTACCCTTCTTTAAATATGATATACACGATCTGCCTCACTATAAGCTGTGACCTTCCCTCTGTGGATTATATACCCAATCCAAGGAGGACAAATCACTTGTCGAGCACCCCAAAGTCTCTGCAGACGCTGCCAATTCAGGGACTACTGCCTAGTTTGCATGCCATGATTATTCTCTATGCCACATCCAACCAATTGCCGCATGCGCCGTCTCCCTGACTCATTCATCTACTTCCCCAAACCACCCGCCTTATTCACCAAATTTGAATGCTCTCAGCTGTCATAGCGGGCATCTCTGCTTCCTGTTCACCCACTTTTCCCCTTCTTTCTTAGTAGCCCACCTGTGCTCAGATGGCCAATCCTCCAAGTGCCACTTGAAGCTCGCCTTCTTTCTGGTTCTCTACCTTATAAAGCCCCTTTCAGTACTTCCATCACAGCAATTGTCATTTTGTGGCTGCTCCTTTGTGGTGAGTGAATGAAGAAGAGGGTATCGCACAAGAAAGTACCCACACAATGGGGGGGACACTTGTCTACATGTCCCTTCCCTTCAGTGTCTTAAGCATCTGCTTTCAATACAACTACCCCAAGAGACCTCATAACAGATCCTGCGAGGGTGGGGGGGGGTAATAAAAACTTGGGGTGCCTTGTTCCCCCCTCACCGTGTCTTACCACGTGCTCCTTGCTGTCACCTCTTTCAATACCATAACTACAGTATGTCTGTGTGGTGCCCCCCTTGTGGTCGGTAATAAAAAAGTGCCCTAAGCCTCTTCCCCTAAGTTCCCTCTGTTGCCCCTATACTTTTGGGGTACGCCCCCTCTCCCTGGAAAAGGGGGCGGGCAAAAAAATACGATGGGTAGCGCACCCAAAGCCAAACCACATCATTCTGTGCCTTCTAGCACCCTATTTTGTAATGCACCCCAACACCCCTTTTTTATACTGCTCCCCAAAATTTGTCCCCCCCACTCTGTAGTTGGGGAGGGGGAGGGAGCGGTCATAAAATGTTGGGGTCTACTATGGTAGTGCCCCTCCTATCAGGTCACCCCCCTCTGTTTGCTGAAGGGGGAGGGGCACTCTTTCCTTGTTGGGCTCACTCCCCTATGCTCCGCCCCCTGACCTATTGCCCCAGACTCTGCCTACTTCTCCCTTTCCTCTGTGGCCCCACCCCTCTCTACACATGCCCCTCCCCTTGGTCCCTCCTAGGCTGTATGCCACCACCCTAGGCTCCGCCCCCTAACTATGCCCCCCCTTCTTTCCATACTCCACCCATTCACACTCCCCCTCTGTGGCTCCTCCCCTAGGCTGTATGCCACCACCTGCCCCTATGCTCCTCCCCTCAACTATGCCCCCCCCCTTCTCTCTGCTTTCCTTTCTGACTCCACCCATTCACACTCCCCCTCTGTGGCTCCTCCCCTAGGCTGTATGCCACCACCTATCCCGAGGCTCCTCCCCCAACTCTGCCCCCCCTTCTCTCTGCTTTCCTTTCTTACTCCACCCATTCACACTCCCCCTCTGTGGCTCCTCCCCTCTACTCCCACTCGGCCTGGGCCTAACCTCACTCTTTCTGCCCAGACACACCAACCACTCTGTTATCCACCATTCAGGCTTCTCTCCTCACACACCAACTACTCTCTCCATCCACCAATCACCAGCCAGGCACACCTCCACACATACGCACATTTTACTTACCGACTTACCTCTGCTTTACCGCCATCAGTCATCTGGGGCCGAACCCGGGATTTGAACCCTGGTCGCCTGGGTGGAAGGCAGGAACTTACCCACTGGACCACACGGGCTTCCATGTTTGTATTCTTTCCAATAGTCCCTATATCATGGCTATGGTGTGTCATGTAGACTAGGGGGCCTGTATGTAGCTTATAGATGCTCCTGAATCCCTGCTTACCAGTAAGGAGCAGTAGCTCAGTGGTAATGTCACCTGCCTCTGATGCTGAAAGCTCTCCTGGCCGAGGGTTCAAGTCCCGCCATGGGTGGTAAAAATTGTATTTTCTTTTTTTTTCCCATTAACTAATATTTCGATTTTATAAAAACCAAGAGCAATTTCAGACACTCTTTTTTGCACGAGTGCCTGAAAATTATAAATATTTTCTCTCCTGACTCCCATGCAGCCCCCTTTTTCATTAGTAGGTGAAATATGGGTAAAGCATTACCTTCAGTTATCAATCTATTGATTTTTTGTCTTTGAATTTGGCATTTTGTAGCGCGAATGTGGCCTAGGGGGCATAACTGAGCAGAAGTAAGCCTCCCACAAATAGTAAAATAGGTTGAGTGGTGGGGATTTTTCATTTTGGTGTGAACAGAGCTGTGTAATCAGGGGGATAGTGCCTGTGCTGCTGGCTAGGCATATTGGCCTAGTGTTAGCTCTCACTCACAAAATGATGGGTAAAGTTTGGAGCTGGTCAAACTCCCTTTATTAGGTGCAATCAGAAGACAGACATGTTGAAGTTTTCAAGAGGCAGAAAAGGGTAAAGTCCGGCGTGTGCTTCATTGGGCCTGCATCATGCCTGTTGCAGCAGCTGGCCTTGCCTGGCCCTGGGTCTTTAAACAACCCAGCGCTCAGTCTTTAGCTAGCAAGCAAGGCCCCCGAACGCCCACGAACGCCCATGTTCTGTTTAGAGGAAGACTGCAGACAATTTGGCACCCTGCTAAATGAGGGTGCTCTCCCATGAGCGGCAAAAGCTTTAGCGTAAGACAAGTTGTCAAGCTTAAAATTCTGCTGAAAGCCATATGTTGGAGGCCATATCATGATGGAAGCCTGTGAATGTCTCAGGCCAAAGTAAGCATGGGAGGACATTATTTGCATAGGACAGCCCCCTTCAAAATCACATCATCATGCTGCAGTTGCCATGTAGTGTTACTAGAGGGCAGCAGTATGACCATAATAGAAGAGAGAAGTGTTAAATCTGTTTGCTGAAGTACCGCTTGTCTTTGGTGGTCTTTGCAGGGCCTGTGGAGCGGGGGACTACAATAAGCGAGTGAATGAGTAATGAGGAAAGATTATCCTGCATTTGTGGGGAAGGGAAAGCACTTGGAGGGAAAACGGCAAGATGACAGAGTTAAAGCATAGATGTTTGCTGAGTGATTGGGCGAGTGTGTCATCTGTCTCTTTGAAAGGACACGTGAGAGAAGAACAGGAACCCATGGCCTTCACATGAGAGAAGAAGCATAGAAGAGCATTTCCCCCAAAATAAAAACCTTTACTTCATCTCAAAGCTTCCAACTTTGCAGGTTGTAAGATTTGCCTTGTTGCTGCATAAATAGGCAGAACTAGTGAGGCTCTTCCCAGAATATAAGTAGCATACTCTTTGGGAATATCCTTAGGCCAGGCATGTCAGGCACGTAATTGGGGATATGAGGCCAAGAAAAACATTAGGAAGCTTGCTCTAATCATCTGCAGGATAGAAGGACAATGGAGAGAAACTAGAGAGGGAACCAGGCTGCACAAAAAAAAGGGGCAGGGTGGCACATTACACCCTAGCAGGAATATCTGATCCCCACACCTCTACCCCTGGGACACCATTTGTGACTTCTCAATACCCCTATCTCATTGCCACTTATAGTGTTCCGTCCTAGTATCTGAATGACCATAAACACCCTTCCTTTTGGCCCTCCTTTTGTAATTCTCCCAGTAACCCAGGTGCTTTGCCACTGCCCAGCCTCCAGTGACCAGTTGGATGCACATTGCTCAGCACCCCATCCACTTACCACTCCGTGCAGCCCCTCTCCGCACACTCAAACTACCCTTCTTTAAATATGATATACACGATCTGCCTCACTATAAGCTGTGACCTTCCCTCTGTGGATTATATACCCAATCCAAGGAGGACAAATCACTTGTCGAGCACCCCAAAGTCTCTGCAGACGCTGCCAATTCAGGGACTACTGCCTAGTTTGCATGCCATGATTATTCTCTATGCCACATCCAACCAATTGCCGCATGCGCCGTCTCCCTGACTCATTCATCTACTTCCCCAAACCACCCGCCTTATTCACCAAATTTGAATGCTCTCAGCTGTCATAGCGGGCATCTCTGCTTCCTGTTCACCCACTTTTCCCCTTCTTTCTTAGTAGCCCACCTGTGCTCAGATGGCCAATCCTCCAAGTGCCACTTGTAGCTCGCCTTCTTTCTGGTTCTCTACCTTATAAAGCCCCTTTCAGTACTTCCATCACAGCAATTGTCATTTTGTGGCTGCTCCTTTGTGGTGAGTGAATGAAGAAGAGGGTATCGCACAAGAAAGTACCCACACAATGGGGGGGACACTTGTCTACATGTCCCTTCCCTTCAGTGTCTTAAGCATCTGCTTTCAATACAACTACCCCAAGAGACCTCATAACAGATCCTGCGAGGGTGGGGGGGGGGTAATAAAAACTTGGGGTGCCTTGTTCCCCCCTCACCGTGTCTTACCACGTGCTCCTTGCTGTCACCTCTTTCAATACCATAACTACAGTATGTCTGTGTGGTGCCCCCCTTGTGGTCGGTAATAAAAAAGTGCCCTAAGCCTGTTCCCCTAAGTTCCCTCTGTTGCCCCTATACTTTTGGGGTACGCCCCCTCTCCCTGGAAAAGGGGGCGGGCAAAAAAATACGATGGGTAGCGCACCCAAAGCCAAACCACATCATTCTGTGCCTTCTAGCACCCTATTTTGTAATGCACCCCAACACCCCTTTTTTATACTGCTCCCCAAAATTTGTCCCCCCCACTCTGTAGTTGGGGAGGGGGAGGGAGCGGTCATAAAATGTTGGGGTCTACTATGGTAGTGCCCCTCCTATCAGGTCACCCCCCTCTGTTTGCTGAAGGGGGAGGGGCACTCTTTCCTTGTTGGGCTCACTCCCCTATGCTCCGCCCCCTGACCTATTGCCCCAGACTCTGCCTACTTCTCCCTTTCCTCTGTGGCCCCACCCCTCTCTACACATGCCCCTCCCCTTGGTCCCTCCTAGGCTGTATGCCACCACCCTAGGCTCCGCCCCCTAACTATGCCCCCCCTTCTTTCCATACTCCACCCATTCACACTCCCCCTCTGTGGCTCCTCCCCTAGGCTGTATGCCACCACCTGCCCCTATGCTCCTCCCCTCAACTATGCCCCCCCCCTTCTCTCTGCTTTCCTTTCTGACTCCACCCATTCACACTCCCCCTCTGTGGCTCCTCCCCTAGGCTGTATGCCACCACCTATCCCGAGGCTCCTCCCCCAACTCTGCCCCCCCTTCTCTCTGCTTTCCTTTCTTACTCCACCCATTCACACTCCCCCTCTGTGGCTCCTCCCCTCTACTCCCACTCGGCCTGGGCCTAACCTCACTCTTTCTGCCCAGACACACCAACCACTCTGTTATCCACCATTCAGGCTTCTCTCCTCACACACCAACTACTCTCTCCATCCACCAATCACCAGCCAGGCACACCTCCACACATACAACTTACCGACTTACCTCTGCTTTACCGCCATCAGTCATCTGGGGCCGAACCCGGGATTTGAACCCTGGTCGCCTGGGTGGAAGGCAGGAACTTACCCACTGGACCACACGGGCTTCCATGTTTGTATTCTTTCCAATAGTCCCTATATCATGGCTATGGTGTGTCATGTAGACTAGGGGGCCTGTATGTAGCTTATAGATGCTCCTGAATCCCTGCTTACCAGTAATGAGCAGTAGCTCAGTGGTAATGTCACCTGCCTCTGATGCTGAAAGCTCTCCTGGCCGAGGGTTCAAGTCCCGCCATGGGTGGTAAAAATTTTATTTTCTTTTTTTTTCCCATTAACTAATATTTCGATTTTATAAAAACCAAGAGCAATTTCAGACACTCTTTTTTGCACGAGTGCCTGAAAATTATAAATATTTTCTCTCCTGACTCCCATGCAGCCCCCTTTTTCATTAGTAGGTGAAATATGGGTAAAGCATTACCTTCAGTTATCAATCTATTGATTTTTTGTCTTTGAATTTGGCATTTTGTAGCGCGAATGTGGCCTAGGGGGCATAACTGAGCAGAAGTAAGCCTCCCACAAATAGTAAAATAGGTTGAGTGGTGGGGATTTTTCATTTTGGTGTGAACAGAGCTGTGTAATCAGGGGGATAGTGCCTGTGCTGCTGGCTAGGCATATTGGCCTAGTGTTAGCTCTCACTCACAAAATGATGGGTAAAGTTTGGAGCTGGTCAAACTCCCTTTATTAGGTGCAATCAGAAGACAGACATGTTGAAGTTTTCAAGAGGCAGAAAAGGGTAAAGTCCGGCGTGTGCTTCATTGGGCCTGCATCATGCCTGTTGCAGCAGCTGGCCTTGCCTGGCCCTGGGTCTTTAAACAACCCAGCGCTCAGTCTTTAGCTAGCAAGCAAGGCCCCCGAACGCCCACGAACGCCCATGTTCTGTTTAGAGGAAGACTGCAGACAATTTGGCACCCTGCTAAATGAGGGTGCTCTCCCATGAGCGGCAAAAGCTTTAGCGTAAGACAAGTTGTCAAGCTTAAAATTCTGCTGAAAGCCATATGTTGGAGGCCATATCATGATGGAAGCCTGTGAATGTCTCAGGCCAAAGTAAGCATGGGAGGACATTATTTGCATAGGACAGCCCCCTTCAAAATCACATCATCATGCTGCAGTTGCCATGTAGTGTTACTAGAGGGCAGCAGTATGACCATAATAGAAGAGAGAAGTGTTAAATCTGTTTGCTGAAGTACCGCTTGTCTTTGGTGGTCTTTGCTGGGCCTGTGGAGCGGGGGACTACAATAAGCGAGTGAATGAGTAATGAGGAAAGATTATCCTGCATTTGTGGGGAAGGGAAAGCACTTGGAGGGAAAACGGCAAGATGACAGAGTTAAAGCATAGATGTTTGCTGAGTGATTGGGCGAGTGTGTCATCTGTCTCTTTGAAAGGACACGTGAGAGAAGAACAGGAACCCATGGCCTTCACATGAGAGAAGAAGCATAGAAGAGCATTTCCCCCAAAATAAAAACCTTTACTTCATCTCAAAGCTTCCAACTTTGCAGGTTGTAAGATTTGCCTTGTTGCTGCATAAATAGGCAGAACTAGTGAGGCTCTTCCCAGAATATAAGTAGCATACTCTTTGGGAATATCCTTAGGCCAGGCATGTCAGGCACGTAATTGGGGATATGAGGCCAAGAAAAACATTAGGAAGCTTGCTCTAATCATCTGCAGGATAGAAGGACAATGGAGAGAAACTAGAGAGGGAACCAGGCTGCACAAAAAAAAGGGGCAGGGTGGCACATTACACCCTAGCAGGAATATCTGATCCCCACACCTCTACCCCTGGGACACCATTTGTGACTTCTCAATACCCCTATCTCATTGCCACTTATAGTGTTCCGTCCTAGTATCTGAATGACCATAAACACCCTTCCTTTTGGCCCTCCTTTTGTAATTCTCCCAGTAACCCAGGTGCTTTGCCACTGCCCAGCCTCCAGTGACCAGTTGGATGCACATTGCTCAGCACCCCATCCACTTACCACTCCGTGCAGCCCCTCTCCGCACACTCAAACTACCCTTCTTTAAATATGATATACACGATCTGCCTCACTATAAGCTGTGACCTTCCCTCTGTGGATTATATACCCAATCCAAGGAGGACAAATCACTTGTCGAGCACCCCAAAGTCTCTGCAGACGCTGCCAATTCAGGGACTACTGCCTAGTTTGCATGCCATGATTATTCTCTATGCCACATCCAACCAATTGCCGCATGCGCCGTCTCCCTGACTCATTCATCTACTTCCCCAAACCACCCGCCTTATTCACCAAATTTGAATGCTCTCAGCTGTCATAGCGGGCATCTCTGCTTCCTGTTCACCCACTTTTCCCCTTCTTTCTTAGTAGCCCACCTGTGCTCAGATGGCCAATCCTCCAAGTGCCACTTGTAGCTCGCCTTCTTTCTGGTTCTCTACCTTATAAAGCCCCTTTCAGTACTTCCATCACAGCAATTGTCATTTTGTGGCTGCTCCTTTGTGGTGAGTGAATGAAGAAGAGGGTATCGCACAAGAAAGTACCCACACAATGGGGGGGACACTTGTCTACATGTCCCTTCCCTTCAGTGTCTTAAGCATCTGCTTTCAATACAACTACCCCAAGAGACCTCATAACAGATCCTGCGAGGGTGGGGGGGGGGGTAATAAAAACTTGGGGTGCCTTGTTCCCCCCTCACCGTGTCTTACCACGTGCTCCTTGCTGTCACCTCTTTCAATACCATAACTACAGTATGTCTGTGTGGTGCCCCCCTTGTGGTCGGTAATAAAAAAGTGCCCTAAGCCTCTTCCCCTAAGTTCCCTCTGTTGCCCCTATACTTTTGGGGTACGCCCCCTCTCCCTGGAAAAGGGGGCGGGCAAAAAAATACGATGGGTAGCGCACCCAAAGCCAAACCACATCATTCTGTGCCTTCTAGCACCCTATTTTGTAATGCACCCCAACACCCCTTTTTTATACTGCTCCCCAAAATTTGTCCCCCCCACTCTGTAGTTGGGGAGGGGGAGGGAGCGGTCATAAAATGTTGGGGTCTACTATGGTAGTGCCCCTCCTATCAGGTCACCCCCCTCTGTTTGCTGAAGGGGGAGGGGCACTCTTTCCTTGTTGGGCTCACTCCCCTATGCTCCGCCCCCTGACCTATTGCCCCAGACTCTGCCTACTTCTCCCTTTCCTCTGTGGCCCCACCCCTCTCTACACATGCCCCTCCCCTTGGTCCCTCCTAGGCTGTATGCCACCACCCTAGGCTCCGCCCCCTAACTATGCCCCCCCTTCTTTCCATACTCCACCCATTCACACTCCCCCTCTGTGGCTCCTCCCCTAGGCTGTATGCCACCACCTGCCCCTATGCTCCTCCCCTCAACTATGCCCCCCCCCTTCTCTCTGCTTTCCTTTCTGACTCCACCCATTCACACTCCCCCTCTGTGGCTCCTCCCCTAGGCTGTATGCCACCACCTATCCCGAGGCTCCTCCCCCAACTCTGCCCCCCCTTCTCTCTGCTTTCCTTTCTTACTCCACCCATTCACACTCCCCCTCTGTGGCTCCTCCCCTCTACTCCCACTCGGCCTGGGCCTAACCTCACTCTTTCTGCCCAGACACACCAACCACTCTGTTATCCACCATTCAGGCTTCTCTCCTCACACACCAACTACTCTCTCCATCCACCAATCACCAGCCAGGCACACCTCCACACATACAACTTACCGACTTACCTCTGCTTTACCGCCATCAGTCATCTGGGGCCGAACCCGGGATTTGAACCCTGGTCGCCTGGGTGGAAGGCAGGAACTTACCCACTGGACCACACGGGCTTCCATGTTTGTATTCTTTCCAATAGTCCCTATATCATGGCTATGGTGTGTCATGTAGACTAGGGGGCCTGTATGTAGCTTATAGATGCTCCTGAATCCCTGCTTACCAGTAATGAGCAGTAGCTCAGTGGTAATGTCACCTGCCTCTGATGCTGAAAGCTCTCCTGGCCGAGGGTTCAAGTCCCGCCATGGGTGGTAAAAATTGTATTTTCTTTTTTTTTCCCATTAACTAATATTTCGATTTTATAAAAACCAAGAGCAATTTCAGACACTCTTTTTTGCACGAGTGCCTGAAAATTATAAATATTTTCTCTCCTGACTCCCATGCAGCCCCCTTTTTCATTAGTAGGTGAAATATGGGTAAAGCATTACCTTCAGTTATCAATCTATTGATTTTTTGTCTTTGAATTTGGCATTTTGTAGCGCGAATGTGGCCTAGGGGGCATAACTGAGCAGAAGTAAGCCTCCCACAAATAGTAAAATAGGTTGAGTGGTGGGGATTTTTCATTTTGGTGTGAACAGAGCTGTGTAATCAGGGGGATAGTGCCTGTGCTGCTGGCTAGGCATATTGGCCTAGTGTTAGCTCTCACTCACAAAATGATGGGTAAAGTTTGGAGCTGGTCAAACTCCCTTTATTAGGTGCAATCAGAAGACAGACATGTTGAAGTTTTCAAGAGGCAGAAAAGGGTAAAGTCCGGCGTGTGCTTCATTGGGCCTGCATCATGCCTGTTGCAGCAGCTGGCCTTGCCTGGCCCTGGGTCTTTAAACAACCCAGCGCTCAGTCTTTAGCTAGCAAGCAAGGCCCCCGAACGCCCACGAACGCCCATGTTCTGTTTAGAGGAAGACTGCAGACAATTTGGCACCCTGCTAAATGAGGGTGCTCTCCCATGAGCGGCAAAAGCTTTAGCGTAAGACAAGTTGTCAAGCTTAAAATTCTGCTGAAAGCCATATGTTGGAGGCCATATCATGATGGAAGCCTGTGAATGTCTCAGGCCAAAGTAAGCATGGGAGGACATTATTTGCATAGGACAGCCCCCTTCAAAATCACATCATCATGCTGCAGTTGCCATGTAGTGTTACTAGAGGGCAGCAGTATGACCATAATAGAAGAGAGAAGTGTTAAATCTGTTTGCTGAAGTACCGCTTGTCTTTGGTGGTCTTTGCTGGGCCTGTGGAGCGGGGGACTACAATAAGCGAGTGAATGAGTAATGAGGAAAGATTATCCTGCATTTGTGGGGAAGGGAAAGCACTTGGAGGGAAAACGGCAAGATGACAGAGTTAAAGCATAGATGTTTGCTGAGTGATTGGGCGAGTGTGTCATCTGTCTCTTTGAAAGGACACGTGAGAGAAGAACAGGAGCCCATGGCCTTCACATGAGAGAAGAAGCATAGAAGAGCATTTCCCCCAAAATAAAAACCTTTACTTCATCTCAAAGCTTCCAACTTTGCAGGTTGTAAGATTTGCCTTGTTGCTGCATAAATAGGCAGAACTAGTGAGGCTCTTCCCAGAATATAAGTAGCATACTCTTTGGGAATATCCTTAGGCCAGGCATGTCAGGCACGTAATTGGGGATATGAGGCCAAGAAAAACATTAGGAAGCTTGCTCTAATCATCTGCAGGATAGAAGGACAATGGAGAGAAACTAGAGAGGGAACCAGGCTGCACAAAAAAAGGGGCAGGGTGGCACATTACACCCTAGCAGGAATATCTGATCCCCACACCTCTACCCCTGGGACACCATTTGTGACTTCTCAATACCCCCATCTCATTGCCACTTATAGTGTTCCGTCCTAGTATCTGAATGACCATAAACACCCTTCCTTTTGGCCCTCCTTTTGTAATTCTCCCAGTAACCCAGGTGCTTTGCCACTGCCCAGCCTCCAGTGACCAGTTGGATGCACATTGCTCAGCACCCCATCCACTTACCACTCCGTGCAGCCCCTCTCCGCACACTCAAACTACCCTTCTTTAAATATGATATACACGATCTGCCTCACTATAAGCTGTGACCTTCCCTCTGTGGATTATATACCCAATCCAAGGAGGACAAATCACTTGTCGAGCACCCCAAAGTCTCTGCAGACGCTGCCAATTCAGGGACTACTGCCTAGTTTGCATGCCATGATTATTCTCTATGCCACATCCAACCAATTGCCGCATGCGCCGTCTCCCT
Source organism: Pleurodeles waltl (assembly GCF_031143425.1). Classification (NCBI taxonomy): domain Eukaryota; kingdom Metazoa; phylum Chordata; class Amphibia; order Caudata; family Salamandridae; genus Pleurodeles; species Pleurodeles waltl. Next base: position 18,093 of record NW_027150193.1, on the reverse strand, counting down.
GACTCATTCATCTACTTCCCCAAACCACCCGCCTTATTCACCAAATTTGAATGCTCTCAGCTGTCATAGCGGGCATCTCTGCTTCCTGTTCACCCACTTTTCCCCTTCTTTCTTAGTAGCCCACCTGTGCTCAGATGGCCAATCCTCCAAGTGCCACTTGAAGCTCGCCTTCTTTCTGGTTCTCTACCTTATAAAGCCCCTTTCAGTACTTCCATCACAGCAATTGTCATTTTGTGGCTGCTCCTTTGTGGTGAGTGAATGAAGAAGAGGGTATCGCACAAGAAAGTACCCACACAATGGGGGGGACACTTGTCTACATGTCCCTTCCCTTCAGTGTCTTAAGCATCTGCTTTCAATACAACTACCCCAAGAGACCTCATAACAGATCCTGCGAGGGTGGGGGGGGGGGTAATAAAAACTTGGGGTGCCTTGTTCCCCCCTCACCGTGTCTTACCACGTGCTCCTTGCTGTCACCTCTTTCAATACCATAACTACAGTATGTCTGTGTGGTGCCCCCCTTGTGGTCGGTAATAAAAAAGTGCCCTAAGCCTCTTCCCCTAAGTTCCCTCTGTTGCCCCTATACTTTTGGGGTACGCCCCCTCTCCCTGGAAAAGGGGGCGGGCAAAAAAATACGATGGGTAGCGCACCCAAAGCCAAACCACATCATTCTGTGCCTTCTAGCACCCTATTTTGTAATGCACCCCAACACCCCTTTTTTATACTGCTCCCCAAAATTTGTCCCCCCCACTCTGTAGTTGGGGAGGGGGAGGGAGCGGTCATAAAATGTTGGGGTCTACTATGGTAGTGCCCCTCCTATCAGGTCACCCCCCTCTGTTTGCTGAAGGGGGAGGGGCACTCTTTCCTTGTTGGGCTCACTCCCCTATGCTCCGCCCCCTGACCTATTGCCCCAGACTCTGCCTACTTCTCCCTTTCCTCTGTGGCCCCACCCCTCTCTACACATGCCCCTCCCCTTGGTCCCTCCTAGGCTGTATGCCACCACCCTAGGCTCCGCCCCCTAACTATGCCCCCCCTTCTTTCCATACTCCACCCATTCACACTCCCCCTCTGTGGCTCCTCCCCTAGGCTGTATGCCACCACCTGCCCCTATGCTCCTCCCCTCAACTATGCCCACCCCCTTCTCTCTGCTTTCCTTTCTGACTCCACCCATTCACACTCCCCCTCTGTGGCTCCTCCCCTAGGCTGTATGCCACCACCTATCCCGAGGCTCCTCCCCCAACTCTGCCCCCCCTTCTCTCTGCTTTCCTTTCTTACTCCACCCATTCACACTCCCCCTCTGTGGCTCCTCCCCTCTACTCCCACTCGGCCTGGGCCTAACCTCACTCTTTCTGCCCAGACACACCAACCACTCTGTTATCCACCATTCAGGCTTCTCTCCTCACACACCAACTACTCTCTCCATCCACCAATCACCAGCCAGGCACACCTCCACACATACAACTTACCGACTTACCTCTGCTTTACCGCCATCAGTCATCTGGGGCCGAACCCGGGATTTGAACCCTGGTCGCCTGGGTGGAAGGCAGGAACTTACCCACTGGACCACACGGGCTTCCATGTTTGTATTCTTTCCAATAGTCCCTATATCATGGCTATGGTGTGTCATGTAGACTAGGGGGCCTGTATGTAGCTTATAGATGCTCCTGAATCCCTGCTTACCAGTAATGAGCAGTAGCTCAGTGGTAATGTCACCTGCCTCTGATGCTGAAAGCTCTCCTGGCCGAGGGTTCAAGTCCCGCCATGGGTGGTAAAAATTTTTTTTTCTTTTTTTTTCCCATTAACTAATATTTCGATTTTATAAAAACCAAGAGCAATTTCAGACACTCTTTTTTGCACGAGTGCCTGAAAATTATAAATATTTTCTCTCCTGACTCCCATGCAGCCCCCTTTTTCATTAGTAGGTGAAATATGGGTAAAGCATTACCTTCAGTTATCAATCTATTGATTTTTTGTCTTTGAATTTGGCATTTTGTAGCGCGAATGTGGCCTAGGGGGCATAACTGAGCAGAAGTAAGCCTCCCACAAATAGTAAAATAGGTTGAGTGGTGGGGATTTTTCATTTTGGTGTGAACAGAGCTGTGTAATCAGGGGGATAGTGCCTGTGCTGCTGGCTAGGCATATTGGCCTAGTGTTAGCTCTCACTCACAAAATGATGGGTAAAGTTTGGAGCTGGTCAAACTCCCTTTATTAGGTGCAATCAGAAGACAGACATGTTGAAGTTTTCAAGAGGCAGAAAAGGGTAAAGTCCGGCGTGTGCTTCATTGGGCCTGCATCATGCCTGTTGCAGCAGCTGGCCTTGCCTGGCCCTGGGTCTTTAAACAACCCAGCGCTCAGTCTTTAGCTAGCAAGCAAGGCCCCCGAACGCCCACGAACGCCCATGTTCTGTTTAGAGGAAGACTGCAGACAATTTGGCACCCTGCTAAATGAGGGTGCTCTCCCATGAGCGGCAAAAGCTTTAGCGTAAGACAAGTTGTCAAGCTTAAAATTCTGCTGAAAGCCATATGTTGGAGGCCATATCATGATGGAAGCCTGTGAATGTCTCAGGCCAAAGTAAGCATGGGAGGACATTATTTGCATAGGACAGCCCCCTTCAAAATCACATCATCATGCTGCAGTTGCCATGTAGTGTTACTAGAGGGCAGCAGTATGACCATAATAGAAGAGAGAAGTGTTAAATCTGTTTGCTGAAGTACCGCTTGTCTTTGGTGGTCTTTGCTGGGCCTGTGGAGCGGGGGACTACAATAAGCGAGTGAATGAGTAATGAGGAAAGATTATCCTGCATTTGTGGGGAAGGGAAAGCACTTGGAGGGAAAACGGCAAGATGACAGAGTTAAAGCATAGATGTTTGCTGAGTGATTGGGCGAGTGTGTCATCTGTCTCTTTGAAAGGACACGTGAGAGAAGAACAGGAGCCCATGGCCTTCACATGAGAGAAGAAGCATAGAAGAGCATTTCCCCCAAAATAAAAACCTTTACTTCATCTCAAAGCTTCCAACTTTGCAGGTTGTAAGATTTGCCTTGTTGCTGCATAAATAGGCAGAACTAGTGAGGCTCTTCCCAGAATATAAGTAGCATACTCTTTGGGAATATCCTTAGGCCAGGCATGTCAGGCACGTAATTGGGGATATGAGGCCAAGAAAAACATTAGGAAGCTTGCTCTAATCATCTGCAGGATAGAAGGACAATGGAGAGAAACTAGAGAGGGAACCAGGCTGCACAAAAAAAGGGGCAGGGTGGCACATTACACCCTAGCAGGAATATCTGATCCCCACACCTCTACCCCTGGGACACCATTTGTGACTTCTCAATACCCCCATCTCATTGCCACTTATAGTGTTCCGTCCTAGTATCTGAATGACCATAAACACCCTTCCTTTTGGCCCTCCTTTTGTAATTCTCCCAGTAACCCAGGTGCTTTGCCACTGCCCAGCCTCCAGTGACCAGTTGGATGCACATTGCTCAGCACCCCATCCACTTACCACTCCGTGCAGCCCCTCTCCGCACACTCAAACTACCCTTCTTTAAATATGATATACACGATCTGCCTCACTATAAGCTGTGACCTTCCCTCTGTGGATTATATACCCAATCCAAGGAGGACAAATCACTTGTCGAGCACCCCAAAGTCTCTGCAGACGCTGCCAATTCAGGGACTACTGCCTAGTTTGCATGCCATGATTATTCTCTATGCCACATCCAACCAATTGCCGCATGCGCCGTCTCCCTGACTCATTCATCTACTTCCCCAAACCACCCGCCTTATTCACCAAATTTGAATGCTCTCAGCTGTCATAGCGGGCATCTCTGCTTCCTGTTCACCCACTTTTCCCCTTCTTTCTTAGTAGCCCACCTGTGCTCAGATGGCCAATCCTCCAAGTGCCACTTGAAGCTCGCCTTCTTTCTGGTTCTCTACCTTATAAAGCCCCTTTCAGTACTTCCATCACAGCAATTGTCATTTTGTGGCTGCTCCTTTGTGGTGAGTGAATGAAGAAGAGGGTATCGCACAAGAAAGTACCCACACAATGGGGGGGACACTTGTCTACATGTCCCTTCCCTTCAGTGTCTTAAGCATCTGCTTTCAATACAACTACCCCAAGAGACCTCATAACAGATCCTGCGAGGGTGGGGGGGGGGGTAATAAAAACTTGGGGTGCCTTGTTCCCCCCTCACCGTGTCTTACCACGTGCTCCTTGCTGTCACCTCTTTCAATACCATAACTACAGTATGTCTGTGTGGTGCCCCCCTTGTGGTCGGTAATAAAAAAGTGCCCTAAGCCTCTTCCCCTAAGTTCCCTCTGTTGCCCCTATACTTTTGGGGTACGCCCCCTCTCCCTGGAAAAGGGGGCGGGCAAAAAAATACGATGGGTAGCGCACCCAAAGCCAAACCACATCATTCTGTGCCTTCTAGCACCCTATTTTGTAATGCACCCCAACACCCCTTTTTTATACTGCTCCCCAAAATTTGTCCCCCCCACTCTGTAGTTGGGGAGGGGGAGGGAGCGGTCATAAAATGTTGGGGTCTACTATGGTAGTGCCCCTCCTATCAGGTCACCCCCCTCTGTTTGCTGAAGGGGGAGGGGCACTCTTTCCTTGTTGGGCTCACTCCCCTATGCTCCGCCCCCTGACCTATTGCCCCAGACTCTGCCTACTTCTCCCTTTCCTCTGTGGCCCCACCCCTCTCTACACATGCCCCTCCCCTTGGTCCCTCCTAGGCTGTATGCCACCACCCTAGGCTCCGCCCCCTAACTATGCCCCCCCTTCTTTCCATACTCCACCCATTCACACTCCCCCTCTGTGGCTCCTCCCCTAGGCTGTATGCCACCACCTGCCCCTATGCTCCTCCCCTCAACTATGCCCCCCCCTTCTCTCTGCTTTCCTTTCTGACTCCACCCATTCACACTCCCCCTCTGTGGCTCCTCCCCTAGGCTGTATGCCACCACCTATCCCGAGGCTCCTCCCCCAACTCTGCCCCCCCTTCTCTCTGCTTTCCTTTCTTACTCCACCCATTCACACTCCCCCTCTGTGGCTCCTCCCCTCTACTCCCACTCGGCCTGGGCCTAACCTCACTCTTTCTGCCCAGACACACCAACCACTCTGTTATCCACCATTCAGGCTTCTCTCCTCACACACCAACTACTCTCTCCATCCACCAATCACCAGCCAGGCACACCTCCACACATACGCACATTTTACTTACCGACTTACCTCTGCTTTACCGCCATCAGTCATCTGGGGCCGAACCCGGGATTTGAACCCTGGTCGCCTGGGTGGAAGGCAGGAACTTACCCACTGGACCACACGGGCTTCCATGTTTGTATTCTTTCCAATAGTCCCTATATCATGGCTATGGTGTGTCATGTAGACTAGGGGGCCTGTATGTAGCTTATAGATGCTCCTGAATCCCTGCTTACCAGTAAGGAGCAGTAGCTCAGTGGTAATGTCACCTGCCTCTGATGCTGAAAGCTCTCCTGGCCGAGGGTTCAAGTCCCGCCATGGGTGGTAAAAATTGTATTTTCTTTTTTTTTCCCATTAACTAATATTTCGATTTTATAAAAACCAAGAGCAATTTCAGACACTCTTTTTTGCACGAGTGCCTGAAAATTATAAATATTTTCTCTCCTGACTCCCATGCAGCCCCCTTTTTCATTAGTAGGTGAAATATGGGTAAAGCATTACCTTCAGTTATCAATCTATTGATTTTTTGTCTTTGAATTTGGCATTTTGTAGCGCGAATGTGGCCTAGGGGGCATAACTGAGCAGAAGTAAGCCTCCCACAAATAGTAAAATAGGTTGAGTGGTGGGGATTTTTCATTTTGGTGTGAACAGAGCTGTGTAATCAGGGGGATAGTGCCTGTGCTGCTGGCTAGGCATATTGGCCTAGTGTTAGCTCTCACTCACAAAATGATGGGTAAAGTTTGGAGCTGGTCAAACTCCCTTTATTAGGTGCAATCAGAAGACAGACATGTTGAAGTTTTCAAGAGGCAGAAAAGGGTAAAGTCCGGCGTGTGCTTCATTGGGCCTGCATCATGCCTGTTGCAGCAGCTGGCCTTGCCTGGCCCTGGGTCTTTAAACAACCCAGCGCTCAGTCTTTAGCTAGCAAGCAAGGCCCCCGAACGCCCACGAACGCCCATGTTCTGTTTAGAGGAAGACTGCAGACAATTTGGCACCCTGCTAAATGAGGGTGCTCTCCCATGAGCGGCAAAAGCTTTAGCGTAAGACAAGTTGTCAAGCTTAAAATTCTGCTGAAAGCCATATGTTGGAGGCCATATCATGATGGAAGCCTGTGAATGTCTCAGGCCAAAGTAAGCATGGGAGGACATTATTTGCATAGGACAGCCCCCTTCAAAATCACATCATCATGCTGCAGTTGCCATGTAGTGTTACTAGAGGGCAGCAGTATGACCATAATAGAAGAGAGAAGTGTTAAATCTGTTTGCTGAAGTACCGCTTGTCTTTGGTGGTCTTTGCTGGGCCTGTGGAGCGGGGGACTACAATAAGCGAGTGAATGAGTAATGAGGAAAGATTATCCTGCATTTGTGGGGAAGGGAAAGCACTTGGAGGGAAAACGGCAAGATGACAGAGTTAAAGCATAGATGTTTGCTGAGTGATTGGGCGAGTGTGTCATCTGTCTCTTTGAAAGGACACGTGAGAGAAGAACAGGAGCCCATGGCCTTCACATGAGAGAAGAAGCATAGAAGAGCATTTCCCCCAAAATAAAAACCTTTACTTCATCTCAAAGCTTCCAACTTTGCAGGTTGTAAGATTTGCCTTGTTGCTGCATAAATAGGCAGAACTAGTGAGGCTCTTCCCAGAATATAAGTAGCATACTCTTTGGGAATATCCTTAGGCCAGGCATGTCAGGCACGTAATTGGGGATATGAGGCCAAGAAAAACATTAGGAAGCTTGCTCTAATCATCTGCAGGATAGAAGGACAATGGAGAGAAACTAGAGAGGGAACCAGGCTGCACAAAAAAAGGGGCAGGGTGGCACATTACACCCTAGCAGGAATATCTGATCCCCACACCTCTACCCCTGGGACACCATTTGTGACTTCTCAATACCCCCATCTCATTGCCACTTATAGTGTTCCGTCCTAGTATCTGAATGACCATAAACACCCTTCCTTTTGGCCCTCCTTTTGTAATTCTCCCAGTAACCCAGGTGCTTTGCCACTGCCCAGCCTCCAGTGACCAGTTGGATGCACATTGCTCAGCACCCCATCCACTTACCACTCCGTGCAGCCCCTCTCCGCACACTCAAACTACCCTTCTTTAAATATGATATACACGATCTGCCTCACTATAAGCTGTGACCTTCCCTCTGTGGATTATATACCCAATCCAAGGAGGACAAATCACTTGTCGAGCACCCCAAAGTCTCTGCAGACGCTGCCAATTCAGGGACTACTGCCTAGTTTGCATGCCATGATTATTCTCTATGCCACATCCAACCAATTGCCGCATGCGCCGTCTCCCTGACTCATTCATCTACTTCCCCAAACCACCCGCCTTATTCACCAAATTTGAATGCTCTCAGCTGTCATAGCGGGCATCTCTGCTTCCTGTTCACCCACTTTTCCCCTTCTTTCTTAGTAGCCCACCTGTGCTCAGATGGCCAATCCTCCAAGTGCCACTTGAAGCTCGCCTTCTTTCTGGTTCTCTACCTTATAAAGCCCCTTTCAGTACTTCCATCACAGCAATTGTCATTTTGTGGCTGCTCCTTTGTGGTGAGTGAATGAAGAAGAGGGTATCGCACAAGAAAGTACCCACACAATGGGGGGGACACTTGTCTACATGTCCCTTCCCTTCAGTGTCTTAAGCATCTGCTTTCAATACAACTACCCCAAGAGACCTCATAACAGATCCTGCGAGGGTGGGGGGGGGGGTAATAAAAACTTGGGGTGCCTTGTTCCCCCCTCACCGTGTCTTACCACGTGCTCCTTGCTGTCACCTCTTTCAATACCATAACTACAGTATGTCTGTGTGGTGCCCCCCTTGTGGTCGGTAATAAAAAAGTGCCCTAAGCCTCTTCCCCTAAGTTCCCTCTGTTGCCCCTATACTTTTGGGGTACGCCCCCTCTCCCTGGAAAAGGGGGCGGGCAAAAAAATACGATGGGTAGCGCACCCAAAGCCAAACCACATCATTCTGTGCCTTCTAGCACCCTATTTTGTAATGCACCCCAACACCCCTTTTTTATACTGCTCCCCAAAATTTGTCCCCCCCACTCTGTAGTTGGGGAGGGGGAGGGAGCGGTCATAAAATGTTGGGGTCTACTATGGTAGTGCCCCTCCTATCAGGTCACCCCCCTCTGTTTGCTGAAGGGGGAGGGGCACTCTTTCCTTGTTGGGCTCACTCCCCTATGCTCCGCCCCCTGACCTATTGCCCCAGACTCTGCCTACTTCTCCCTTTCCTCTGTGGCCCCACCCCTCTCTACACATGCCCCTCCCCTTGGTCCCTCCTAGGCTGTATGCCACCACCCTAGGCTCCGCCCCCTAACTATGCCCCCCCTTCTTTCCATACTCCACCCATTCACACTCCCCCTCTGTGGCTCCTCCCCTAGGCTGTATGCCACCACCTGCCCCTATGCTCCTCCCCTCAACTATGCCCCCCCCCTTCTCTCTGCTTTCCTTTCTGACTCCACCCATTCACACTCCCCCTCTGTGGCTCCTCCCCTAGGCTGTATGCCACCACCTATCCCGAGGCTCCTCCCCCAACTCTGCCCCCCCTTCTCTCTGCTTTCCTTTCTTACTCCACCCATTCACACTCCCCCTCTGTGGCTCCTCCCCTCTACTCCCACTCGGCCTGGGCCTAACCTCACTCTTTCTGCCCAGACACACCAACCACTCTGTTATCCACCATTCAGGCTTCTCTCCTCACACACCAACTACTCTCTCCATCCACCAATCACCAGCCAGGCACACCTCCACACATACGCACATTTTACTTACCGACTTACCTCTGCTTTACCGCCATCAGTCATCTGGGGCCGAACCCGGGATTTGAACCCTGGTCGCCTGGGTGGAAGGCAGGAACTTACCCACTGGACCACACGGGCTTCCATGTTTGTATTCTTTCCAATAGTCCCTATATCATGGCTATGGTGTGTCATGTAGACTAGGGGGCCTGTATGTAGCTTATAGATGCTCCTGAATCCCTGCTTACCAGTAAGGAGCAGTAGCTCAGTGGTAATGTCACCTGCCTCTGATGCTGAAAGCTCTCCTGGCCGAGGGTTCAAGTCCCGCCATGGGTGGTAAAAATTGTATTTTCTTTTTTTTTCCCATTAACTAATATTTCGATTTTATAAAAACCAAGAGCAATTTCAGACACTCTTTTTTGCACGAGTGCCTGAAAATTATAAATATTTTCTCTCCTGACTCCCATGCAGCCCCCTTTTTCATTAGTAGGTGAAATATGGGTAAAGCATTACCTTCAGTTATCAATCTATTGATTTTTTGTCTTTGAATTTGGCATTTTGTAGCGCGAATGTGGCCTAGGGGGCATAACTGAGCAGAAGTAAGCCTCCCACAAATAGTAAAATAGGTTGAGTGGTGGGGATTTTTCATTTTGGTGTGAACAGAGCTGTGTAATCAGGGGGATAGTGCCTGTGCTGCTGGCTAGGCATATTGGCCTAGTGTTAGCTCTCACTCACAAAATGATGGGTAAAGTTTGGAGCTGGTCAAACTCCCTTTATTAGGTGCAATCAGAAGACAGACATGTTGAAGTTTTCAAGAGGCAGAAAAGGGTAAAGTCCGGCGTGTGCTTCATTGGGCCTGCATCATGCCTGTTGCAGCAGCTGGCCTTGCCTGGCCCTGGGTCTTTAAACAACCCAGCGCTCAGTCTTTAGCTAGCAAGCAAGGCCCCCGAACGCCCACGAACGCCCATGTTCTGTTTAGAGGAAGACTGCAGACAATTTGGCACCCTGCTAAATGAGGGTGCTCTCCCATGAGCGGCAAAAGCTTTAGCGTAAGACAAGTTGTCAAGCTTAAAATTCTGCTGAAAGCCATATGTTGGAGGCCATATCATGATGGAAGCCTGTGAATGTCTCAGGCCAAAGTAAGCATGGGAGGACATTATTTGCATAGGACAGCCCCCTTCAAAATCACATCATCATGCTGCAGTTGCCATGTAGTGTTACTAGAGGGCAGCAGTATGACCATAATAGAAGAGAGAAGTGTTAAATCTGTTTGCTGAAGTACCGCTTGTCTTTGGTGGTCTTTGCTGGGCCTGTGGAGCGGGGGACTACAATAAGCGAGTGAATGAGTAATGAGGAAAGATTATCCTGCATTTGTGGGGAAGGGAAAGCACTTGGAGGGAAAACGGCAAGATGACAGAGTTAAAGCATAGATGTTTGCTGAGTGATTGGGCGAGTGTGTCATCTGTCTCTTTGAAAGGACACGTGAGAGAAGAACAGGAGCCCATGGCCTTCACATGAGAGAAGAAGCATAGAAGAGCATTTCCCCCAAAATAAAAACCTTTACTTCATCTCAAAGCTTCCAACTTTGCAGGTTGTAAGATTTGCCTTGTTGCTGCATAAATAGGCAGAACTAGTGAGGCTCTTCCCAGAATATAAGTAGCATACTCTTTGGGAATATCCTTAGGCCAGGCATGTCAGGCACGTAATTGGGGATATGAGGCCAAGAAAAACATTAGGAAGCTTGCTCTAATCATCTGCAGGATAGAAGGACAATGGAGAGAAACTAGAGAGGGAACCAGGCTGCACAAAAAAAGGGGCAGGGTGGCACATTACACCCTAGCAGGAATATCTGATCCCCACACCTCTACCCCTGGGACACCATTTGTGACTTCTCAATACCCCCATCTCATTGCCACTTATAGTGTTCCGTCCTAGTATCTGAATGACCATAAACACCCTTCCTTTTGGCCCTCCTTTTGTAATTCTCCCAGTAACCCAGGTGCTTTGCCACTGCCCAGCCTCCAGTGACCAGTTGGATGCACATTGCTCAGCACCCCATCCACTTACCACTCCGTGCAGCCCCTCTCCGCACACTCAAACTACCCTTCTTTAAATATGATATACACGATCTGCCTCACTATAAGCTGTGACCTTCCCTCTGTGGATTATATACCCAATCCAAGGAGGACAAATCACTTGTCGAGCACCCCAAAGTCTCTGCAGACGCTGCCAATTCAGGGACTACTGCCTAGTTTGCATGCCATGATTATTCTCTATGCCACATCCAACCAATTGCCGCATGCGCCGTCTCCCTGACTCATTCATCTACTTCCCCAAACCACCCGCCTTATTCACCAAATTTGAATGCTCTCAGCTGTCATAGCGGGCATCTCTGCTTCCTGTTCACCCACTTTTCCCCTTCTTTCTTAGTAGCCCACCTGTGCTCAGATGGCCAATCCTCCAAGTGCCACTTGAAGCTCGCCTTCTTTCTGGTTCTCTACCTTATAAAGCCCCTTTCAGTACTTCCATCACAGCAATTGTCATTTTGTGGCTGCTCCTTTGTGGTGAGTGAATGAAGAAGAGGGTATCGCACAAGAAAGTACCCACACAATGGGGGGGACACTTGTCTACATGTCCCTTCCCTTCAGTGTCTTAAGCATCTGCTTTCAATACAACTACCCCAAGAGACCTCATAACAGATCCTGCGAGGGTGGGGGGGGGGGGTAATAAAAACTTGGGGTGCCTTGTTCCCCCCTCACCGTGTCTTACCACGTGCTCCTTGCTGTCACCTCTTTCAATACCATAACTACAGTATGTCTGTGTGGTGCCCCCCTTGTGGTCGGTAATAAAAAAGTGCCCTAAGCCTCTTCCCCTAAGTTCCCTCTGTTGCCCCTATACTTTTGGGGTACGCCCCCTCTCCCTGGAAAAGGGGGCGGGCAAAAAAATACGATGGGTAGCGCACCCAAAGCCAAACCACATCATTCTGTGCCTTCTAGCACCCTATTTTGTAATGCACCCCAACACCCCTTTTTTATACTGCTCCCCAAAATTTGTCCCCCCCACTCTGTAGTTGGGGAGGGGGAGGGAGCGGTCATAAAATGTTGGGGTCTACTATGGTAGTGCCCCTCCTATCAGGTCACCCCCCTCTGTTTGCTGAAGGGGGAGGGGCACTCTTTCCTTGTTGGGCTCACTCCCCTATGCTCCGCCCCCTGACCTATTGCCCCAGACTCTGCCTACTTCTCCCTTTCCTCTGTGGCCCCACCCCTCTCTACACATGCCCCTCCCCTTGGTCCCTCCTAGGCTGTATGCCACCACCCTAGGCTCCGCCCCCTAACTATGCCCCCCCTTCTTTCCATACTCCACCCATTCACACTCCCCCTCTGTGGCTCCTCCCCTAGGCTGTATGCCACCACCTGCCCCTATGCTCCTCCCCTCAACTATGCCCCCCCCCTTCTCTCTGCTTTCCTTTCTGACTCCACCCATTCACACTCCCCCTCTGTGGCTCCTCCCCTAGGCTGTATGCCACCACCTATCCCGAGGCTCCTCCCCCAACTCTGCCCCCCCTTCTCTCTGCTTTCCTTTCTTACTCCACCCATTCACACTCCCCCTCTGTGGCTCCTCCCCTCTACTCCCACTCGGCCTGGGCCTAACCTCACTCTTTCTGCCCAGACACACCAACCACTCTGTTATCCACCATTCAGGCTTCTCTCCTCACACACCAACTACTCTCTCCATCCACCAATCACCAGCCAGGCACACCTCCACACATACGCACATTTTACTTACCGACTTACCTCTGCTTTACCGCCATCAGTCATCTGGGGCCGAACCCGGGATTTGAACCCTGGTCGCCTGGGTGGAAGGCAGGAACTTACCCACTGGACCACACGGGCTTCCATGTTTGTATTCTTTCCAATAGTCCCTATATCATGGCTATGGTGTGTCATGTAGACTAGGGGGCCTGTATGTAGCTTATAGATGCTCCTGAATCCCTGCTTACCAGTAAGGAGCAGTAGCTCAGTGGTAATGTCACCTGCCTCTGATGCTGAAAGCTCTCCTGGCCGAGGGTTCAAGTCCCGCCATGGGTGGTAAAAATTGTATTTTCTTTTTTTTTCCCATTAACTAATATTTCGATTTTATAAAAACCAAGAGCAATTTCAGACACTCTTTTTTGCACGAGTGCCTGAAAATTATAAATATTTTCTCTCCTGACTCCCATGCAGCCCCCTTTTTCATTAGTAGGTGAAATATGGGTAAAGCATTACCTTCAGTTATCAATCTATTGATTTTTTGTCTTTGAATTTGGCATTTTGTAGCGCGAATGTGGCCTAGGGGGCATAACTGAGCAGAAGTAAGCCTCCCACAAATAGTAAAATAGGTTGAGTGGTGGGGATTTTTCATTTTGGTGTGAACAGAGCTGTGTAATCAGGGGGATAGTGCCTGTGCTGCTGGCTAGGCATATTGGCCTAGTGTTAGCTCTCACTCACAAAATGATGGGTAAAGTTTGGAGCTGGTCAAACTCCCTTTATTAGGTGCAATCAGAAGACAGACATGTTGAAGTTTTCAAGAGGCAGAAAAGGGTAAAGTCCGGCGTGTGCTTCATTGGGCCTGCATCATGCCTGTTGCAGCAGCTGGCCTTGCCTGGCCCTGGGTCTTTAAACAACCCAGCGCTCAGTCTTTAGCTAGCAAGCAAGGCCCCCGAACGCCCACGAACGCCCATGTTCTGTTTAGAGGAAGACTGCAGACAATTTGGCACCCTGCTAAATGAGGGTGCTCTCCCATGAGCGGCAAAAGCTTTAGCGTAAGACAAGTTGTCAAGCTTAAAATTCTGCTGAAAGCCATATGTTGGAGGCCATATCATGATGGAAGCCTGTGAATGTCTCAGGCCAAAGTAAGCATGGGAGGACATTATTTGCATAGGACAGCCCCCTTCAAAATCACATCATCATGCTGCAGTTGCCATGTAGTGTTACTAGAGGGCAGCAGTATGACCATAATAGAAGAGAGAAGTGTTAAATCTGTTTGCTGAAGTACCGCTTGTCTTTGGTGGTCTTTGCTGGGCCTGTGGAGCGGGGGACTACAATAAGCGAGTGAATGAGTAATGAGGAAAGATTATCCTGCATTTGTGGGGAAGGGAAAGCACTTGGAGGGAAAACGGCAAGATGACAGAGTTAAAGCATAGATGTTTGCTGAGTGATTGGGCGAGTGTGTCATCTGTCTCTTTGAAAGGACACGTGAGAGAAGAACAGGAGCCCATGGCCTTCACATGAGAGAAGAAGCATAGAAGAGCATTTCCCCCAAAATAAAAACCTTTACTTCATCTCAAAGCTTCCAACTTTGCAGGTTGTAAGATTTGCCTTGTTGCTGCATAAATAGGCAGAACTAGTGAGGCTCTTCCCAGAATATAAGTAGCATACTCTTTGGGAATATCCTTAGGCCAGGCATGTCAGGCACGTAATTGGGGATATGAGGCCAAGAAAAACATTAGGAAGCTTGCTCTAATCATCTGCAGGATAGAAGGACAATGGAGAGAAACTAGAGAGGGAACCAGGCTGCACAAAAAAAGGGGCAGAGTGGCACATTACACCCTAGCAGGAATATCTGATCCCCACACCTCTACCCCTGGGACACCATTTGTGACTTCTCAATACCCCCATCTCATTGCCACTTATAGTGTTCCGTCCTAGTATCTGAATGACCATAAACACCCTTCCTTTTGGCCCTCCTTTTGTAATTCTCCCAGTAACCCAGGTGCTTTGCCACTGCCCAGCCTCCAGTGACCAGTTGGATGCACATTGCTCAGCACCCCATCCACTTACCACTCCGTGCAGCCCCTCTCCGCACACTCAAACTACCCTTCTTTAAATATGATATACACGATCTGCCTCACTATAAGCTGTGACCTTCCCTCTGTGGATTATATACCCAATCCAAGGAGGACAAATCACTTGTCGAGCACCCCAAAGTCTCTGCAGACGCTGCCAATTCAGGGACTACTGCCTAGTTTGCATGCCATGATTATTCTCTATGCCACATCCAACCAATTGCCGCATGCGCCGTCTCCCTGACTCATTCATCTACTTCCCCAAACCACCCGCCTTATTCACCAAATTTGAATGCTCTCAGCTGTCATAGCGGGCATCTCTGCTTCCTGTTCACCCACTTTTCCCCTTCTTTCTTAGTAGCCCACCTGTGCTCAGATGGCCAATCCTCCAAGTGCCACTTGAAGCTCGCCTTCTTTCTGGTTCTCTACCTTATAAAGCCCCTTTCAGTACTTCCATCACAGCAATTGTCATTTTGTGGCTGCTCCTTTGTGGTGAGTGAATGAAGAAGAGGGTATCGCACAAGAAAGTACCCACACAATGGGGGGGACACTTGTCTACATGTCCCTTCCCTTCAGTGTCTTAAGCATCTGCTTTCAATACAACTACCCCAAGAGACCTCATAACAGATCCTGCGAGGGTGGGGGGGGGGGTAATAAAAACTTGGGGTGCCTTGTTCCCCCCTCACCGTGTCTTACCACGTGCTCCTTGCTGTCACCTCTTTCAATACCATAACTACAGTATGTCTGTGTGGTGCCCCCCTTGTGGTCGGTAATAAAAAAGTGCCCTAAGCCTCTTCCCCTAAGTTCCCTCTGTTGCCCCTATACTTTTGGGGTACGCCCCCTCTCCCTGGAAAAGGGGGCGGGCAAAAAAATACGATGGGTAGCGCACCCAAAGCCAAACCACATCATTCTGTGCCTTCTAGCACCCTATTTTGTAATGCACCCCAACACCCCTTTTTTATACTGCTCCCCAAAATTTGTCCCCCCCACTCTGTAGTTGGGGAGGGGGAGGGAGCGGTCATAAAATGTTGGGGTCTACTATGGTAGTGCCCCTCCTATCAGGTCACCCCCCTCTGTTTGCTGAAGGGGGAGGGGCACTCTTTCCTTGTTGGGCTCACTCCCCTATGCTCCGCCCCCTGACCTATTGCCCCAGACTCTGCCTACTTCTCCCTTTCCTCTGTGGCCCCACCCCTCTCTACACATGCCCCTCCCCTTGGTCCCTCCTAGGCTGTATGCCACCACCCTAGGCTCCGCCCCCTAACTATGCCCCCCCTTCTTTCCATACTCCACCCATTCACACTCCCCCTCTGTGGCTCCTCCCCTAGGCTGTATGCCACCACCTGCCCCTATGCTCCTCCCCTCAACTATGCCCCCCCCCTTCTCTCTGCTTTCCTTTCTGACTCCACCCATTCACACTCCCCCTCTGTGGCTCCTCCCCTAGGCTGTATGCCACCACCTATCCCGAGGCTCCTCCCCCAACTCTGCCCCCCCTTCTCTCTGCTTTCCTTTCTTACTCCACCCATTCACACTCCCCCTCTGTGGCTCCTCCCCTCTACTCCCACTCGGCCTGGGCCTAACCTCACTCTTTCTGCCCAGACACACCAACCACTCTGTTATCCACCATTCAGGCTTCTCTCCTCACACACCAACTACTCTCTCCATCCACCAATCACCAGCCAGGCACACCTCCACACATACGCACATTTTACTTACCGACTTACCTCTGCTTTACCGCCATCAGTCATCTGGGGCCGAACCCGGGATTTGAACCCTGGTCGCCTGGGTGGAAGGCAGGAACTTACCCACTGGACCACACGGGCTTCCATGTTTGTATTCTTTCCAATAGTCCCT
Source organism: Pleurodeles waltl (assembly GCF_031143425.1). NCBI lineage: Eukaryota > Metazoa > Chordata > Amphibia > Caudata > Salamandridae > Pleurodeles > Pleurodeles waltl. The sequence goes on along the minus strand of NW_027150193.1, from coordinate 1,488 downwards.
ATATCATGGCTATGGTGTGTCATGTAGACTAGGGGGCCTGTATGTAGCTTATAGATGCTCCTGAATCCCTGCTTACCAGTAAGGAGCAGTAGCTCAGTGGTAATGTCACCTGCCTCTGATGCTGAAAGCTCTCCTGGCCGAGGGTTCAAGTCCCGCCATGGGTGGTAAAAATTGTATTTTCTTTTTTTTTCCCATTAACTAATATTTCGATTTTATAAAAACCAAGAGCAATTTCAGACACTCTTTTTTGCACGAGTGCCTGAAAATTATAAATATTTTCTCTCCTGACTCCCATGCAGCCCCCTTTTTCATTAGTAGGTGAAATATGGGTAAAGCATTACCTTCAGTTATCAATCTATTGATTTTTTGTCTTTGAATTTGGCATTTTGTAGCGCGAATGTGGCCTAGGGGGCATAACTGAGCAGAAGTAAGCCTCCCACAAATAGTAAAATAGGTTGAGTGGTGGGGATTTTTCATTTTGGTGTGAACAGAGCTGTGTAATCAGGGGGATAGTGCCTGTGCTGCTGGCTAGGCATATTGGCCTAGTGTTAGCTCTCACTCACAAAATGATGGGTAAAGTTTGGAGCTGGTCAAACTCCCTTTATTAGGTGCAATCAGAAGACAGACATGTTGAAGTTTTCAAGAGGCAGAAAAGGGTAAAGTCCGGCGTGTGCTTCATTGGGCCTGCATCATGCCTGTTGCAGCAGCTGGCCTTGCCTGGCCCTGGGTCTTTAAACAACCCAGCGCTCAGTCTTTAGCTAGCAAGCAAGGCCCCCGAACGCCCACGAACGCCCATGTTCTGTTTAGAGGAAGACTGCAGACAATTTGGCACCCTGCTAAATGAGGGTGCTCTCCCATGAGCGGCAAAAGCTTTAGCGTAAGACAAGTTGTCAAGCTTAAAATTCTGCTGAAAGCCATATGTTGGAGGCCATATCATGATGGAAGCCTGTGAATGTCTCAGGCCAAAGTAAGCATGGGAGGACATTATTTGCATAGGACAGCCCCCTTCAAAATCACATCATCATGCTGCAGTTGCCATGTAGTGTTACTAGAGGGCAGCAGTATGACCATAATAGAAGAGAGAAGTGTTAAATCTGTTTGCTGAAGTACCGCTTGTCTTTGGTGGTCTTTGCTGGGCCTGTGGAGCGGGGGACTACAATAAGCGAGTGAATGAGTAATGAGGAAAGATTATCCTGCATTTGTGGGGAAGGGAAAGCACTTGGAGGGAAAACGGCAAGATGACAGAGTTAAAGCATAGATGTTTGCTGAGTGATTGGGCGAGTGTGTCATCTGTCTCTTTGAAAGGACACGTGAGAGAAGAACAGGAGCCCATGGCCTTCACATGAGAGAAGAAGCATAGAAGAGCATTTCCCCCAAAATAAAAACCTTTACTTCATCTCAAAGCTTCCAACTTTGCAGGTTGTAAGATTTGCCTTGTTGCTGCATAAATAGGCAGAACTAGTGAGGCTCTTCCCAGAATATAAGTAG
>NW_027150192.1:0-66584 GCF_031143425.1 Pleurodeles waltl | reverse complement strand
CAGGTTCTGTTACCCAGAATCCTTTGCAAACCTCAAAAAGTTGCTAAAAAAACAAGTTTTCCTCACATTTCGGTGACAGAAAGTTCTGGAATCTGAGAGGAGCCACAAATGTCCTTCCACCCAGCGTTCCCCCAAGTCTCCCGATAAAAATGATACCTCACTTGTGTGGGTAGGCCTAGCGCCCGCGACAGGAAACGCCCCAAAGCGCAACGTGGACACATCCAAATTTTTGGAAGAAAACAGAGGTGTTTTTTGCGAAGTGCCTACCTGTAGATTTTGGCCTATAGCTCAGCCGGCACCTAGGGAAACCTACCAAACCTGTGCATTTCTAAAAACTAGAGACCTAGGGGAATCCAAGGAGGGGTGACTTGCGGGGCTGGGACCAGGTTCTGTTACCCAGAATCCTTTGCAAACCTCAAAAAGTTGCTAAAAAAACAAGTTTTCCTCACATTTCGGTGACAGAAAGTTCTGGAATCTGAGAGGAGCCACAAATTTCCTTCCACCCAGCGTTCCCCCAAGTCTCCCGATAAAAATGATTTCTCACTTGTGTGGGTAGGCCTAGCGCCCGCAACAGGAAACGCCCCAAAGCGCAACGTGGACACATCCAAATTTTTGGAAGAAAACAGGGGTGTTTTTTGCAAAGTGCCTACCTGTAGATTTTGGCCTAAAGCTCAGCCGGCACCTAGGGAAACCTACCAAACCTGTGCATTTCTAAAAACTAGAGACCTAGGGGAATCCAAGGAGGGGTGACTTGCGGGGCTGGGACCAGGTTCTGTTACCCAGAATCCTTTGCAAACCTCAAAATTTGGCTAAAAAAACACATGTTCCTCACATTTCTGTGGCAGAAAGTTCTGGAATCTGAGAGGAGCCACAAATTTCCTTCCACCCAGCGTTCCCCCAAGTCTCCCGATAAAAATGATACCTCACTTGTGTGGGTAGGCCTAGCGCCCGCGACAGGAAACGCCCCAAATTGCAACGTGGACACATGCAAATTTTTGGAAGAAAACAGAGGTGTTTTTTGCGAAGTGCCTACCTGTAGATTTTGGCCTCTAGCTCAGCCGGCACCTAGGGAAACCTACCAAACCTGTGCATTTCTGAAAACTAGAGACCTAGGGGATTCCAAGGAGGGGTGACTTGCGGGGCTCGGACCAGGTTCTGTTACCCAGAATCCTTTGCAAACCTCAAAAAGTGGCTAAAAAAACAAGTTTTCCTCACATTTCGGTGACAGAAAGTTCTGGAATCTGAGAGGAGCCACAAATTTCCTTCCACCCAGCGTTCCCCCAAGTCTCCCGATAAAAATGATACCTCACTTGTGTGGGTAGGCCTAGCGCCCGCGTCAGGAAACGCCCCAAAGCGCAACGTGGACACATACACATTTTTGGAAGAAAACAGAGGTGTTTTTTGCGAAGTGCCTACCTGTAGATTTTGGCCTCTAGCTGAGCCGGCACCTAGGGAAACCTACCAAACCTGTGCATTTCTGAAAACTAGAGACCTTGGGGAATCCAAGGAGGGGTGACTTGCGGGGTTCGGACCAGGTTCTGTTACCCAGAATCCTTTGGAAACCTCAAAAAGTGGTTAAAAAAACAAGTTTTCCTCACATTTCGGTGACAGAAAGTTCTGGAATCTGAGAGGAGCCACAAATTTCCTTCCACCCAGCGTTCCCCCAAGTCTCCCGATAAAAATGATACCTCACTTGTGTGGGTAGGCCTAGCGCCCGCGACAGGAAACGCCCCAAAGCGCAACGTGGACACATACAAATTTTTGGATGAAAACAGAGGTGTTTTTTGCGAAGTGCCTACCTGTACATTTTGGCCTCTAGCTCAGCCGGCACCTAGGGAAACCTACCAAACCTGTGCATATCTGAAAACTAGAGACCTAGGGAAATCCAAGGAGGGGTGACTTGCGGGGCTCGGACCAGGTTCTGTTACCCAGAATCCTTTGCAAACCACAAAAAGTGGCTAAAAAAACAAGTTTTCCTCACATTTCGGTGACAGAAAGTTCTGGAATCTGAGAGGAGCCACAAATCTCCTTCCACCCAGCGTTCCCCCAAGTCTCCCGATAAAAATGATACCTCACTTGTGTGGGTAGGCCTAGCGCTCGCGACAGGAAACGCCCCAAAACGCAACGTGGACACATCCAAATTTTTTGAAGAAAACAGAGGTGTTTTTTGCAAAGTGCCTACCTGTAGATTTTGGCCTCTAGCTCAGCCGGCACCTAGGGAAACCTACCAAACCTGTGCATTTCTGAAAACTAGAGACCTAGGGGAATCCAAGAAGGTGTGACTTGCGGGGCTCGGACCAGGTTCTGTTAGCCAGAATCCTTTGCAAACCTCAAAAAGTTGCTAAAAAAACAAGTTTTCCTCGCATTTCGGTGACAGAAAGTTATGGAATCTGAGAGGAGCCACAAATTTCCTTCCACCCAGCGTTCCCCCAAGTCTCCCGATAAAAATGATACCTCACTTGTGTGGGTAGGCCTAGCGCCCGCGACAGGAAACGCCCCAAAGCGCAACGTGGACACATTCCGATTGGAAGAAAACTGAGGTGTTTTTTGCGAAGTGCCTACATGTAGATTTTGGCCTCTAGCTCAGCCGGCACCTAGGGAAACCTACCAAACCTGTGCATTTCTGAAAACTAGAGACCTAGGGGAATCCAAGGAGGGGTGACTTGTGGGGCTCGGACCAGGTTCTGTTACCCAGAATCCTTTGCAAACCTCAAAATTTGGCTAAAAAAACACATGTTCCTCACATTTCTGTGGCAGAAAGTTCTGGAATCTGAGAGGAGCCACAAATTTCCTTCCACCCAGCGTTCCCCCAAGTCTCCCGATAAAAATTATATCTCACTTGTGTGGGTAGGCCTAGCGCCCGCGACAGGAAACGCCCCAAATTGCAACGTGGACACATCCAAATTTTTGGAAGAAAACAGAGGTGTTTTTTGCGAAGTGCCTACCTGTAGATTTTGGCCTCTAGCTCAGCCGGCACCTAGGGAAACCTACCAAACCTGTGCATTTCTAAAAACTAGAGACCTAGGGGAATCCAAGGAGGGGTGACTTGCGGGGCTGGGACCAGGTTCTGTTACCCAGAATCCTTTGCAAACCTCAAAATTTGGCTAAAAAAAACACATGTTCCTCACATTTCTGTGGCAGAAAGTTCTGGAATCTGAGAGGAGCCACACATTTCCTTCCACCCAGCGTTCCCCCAAGTCTCCCGATAAAAATGATACTTCACTTGTGTGGGTAGGCCTAGCGCCCGCGACAGGAAACGCCCCAAATTGCAACGTGGACACATGCAAATTTTTGGAAGAAAACAGAGGTGTTTTTTGAGAAGTGCCTACCTGTAGATTTTGGCCTCTAGCTCAGCCGGCACCTAGGGAAACCTACCAAACCTGTGCATTTCTGAAAACTAGAGACCTAGGGGATTCCAAGGAGGGGTGACTTGCGGGGCTCGGACCAGGTTCTGTTAGCCAGAATCCTTTGCAAACCTCAAAAAGTTGCTAAAAAAACAAGTTTTCCTCGCATTTCGGTGACAGAAAGTTATGGAATCTGAGAGGAGCCACAAATTTCCTTCCACCCAGCGTTCCCCCAAGTCTCCCGATAAAAATGATACCTCACTTGTGTGGGTAGGCCTAGCGCCCGCGACAGGAAACGCCCCAAAGCGCAACGTGGACACATTCCGATTGGAAGAAAACTGAGGTGTTTTTTGCGAAGTGCCTACATGTAGATTTTGGCCTCTAGCTCAGCCGGCACCTAGGGAAACCTACCAAACCTGTGCATTTCTGAAAACTAGAGACCTAGGGGAATCCAAGGAGGGGTGACTTGTGGGGCTCGGACCAGGTTCTGTTACCCAGAATCCTTTGCAAACCTCAAAATTTGGCTAAAAAAACACATGTTCCTCACATTTCTGTGGCAGAAAGTTCTGGAATCTGAGAGGAGCCACAAATTTCCTTCCACCCAGCGTTCCCCCAAGTCTCCGGATAAAAATTATACCTCACTTGTGTGGGTAGGCCTAGCGCCCGCGACAGGAAACGCCCCAAATTGCAACGTGGACACATCCAAATTTTTGGAAGAAAACAGAGGTGTTTTTTGCGAAGTGCCTACCTGTAGATTTTGGCCTCTAGCTCAGCCGGCACCTAGGGAAACCTACCAAACCTGTGCATTTCTAAAAACTAGAGACCTAGGGGAATCCAAGGAGGGGTGACTTGCGGGGCTGGGACCAGGTTCTGTTACCCAGAATCCTTTGCAAACCTCAAAATTTGGCTAAAAAAAACACATGTTCCTCACATTTCTGTGGCAGAAAGTTCTGGAATCTGAGAGGAGCCACACATTTCCTTCCACCCAGCGTTCCCCCAAGTCTCCCGATAAAAATGATACTTCACTTGTGTGGGTAGGCCTAGCGCCCGCGACAGGAAACGCCCCAAATTGCAACGTGGACACATGCAAATTTTTGGAAGAAAACAGGTGTTTTTTGAGAAGTGCCTACCTGTAGATTTTGGCCTCTAGCTCAGCCGGCACCTAGGGAAACCTACCAAACCTGTGCATTTCTGAAAACTAGAGACCTAGGGGATTCCAAGGAGGGGTGACTTGCGGGGCTCGGACCAGGTTCTGTTACCCAGAATCCTTTGCAAACCTCAAAAAGTGGCTAAAAAAACAAGTTTTCCTCACATTTCGGTGACAGAAAGTTCTGGAATCTGAGAGGAGCCACAAATTTCCTTCCACCCAGCGTTCCCCCAAGTCTCCCAATAAAAATGATACCTCACTTGTGTGGGTAGGCCTAGCGCCCGCGACAGGAAACGCCCCAAAGCGCAACGTGGACACATCCAAATTTTTGGAAGAAAACAGAGGTGTTTTTTGCGAAGTGCCTACCTGTAGATTTTGGCCTATAGCTCAGCCGGCACCTAGGGAAACCTACCAAACCTGTGCATTTCTAAAAACTAGAGACCTAGGGGAATCCAAGGAGGGGTGACTTGCGGGGCTGGGACCAGGTTCTGTTACCCAGAATCCTTTGCAAACCTCAAAATTTGGCTAAAAAAACACATGTTCCTCACATTTCGGTGACAGAAAGTTCTGGAATCTGAGAGGAGCCACAAATTTCCTTCCACCCAGCGTTCCCCCAAGTCTCCCGATAAAAATGATACCTCACTTGTGTGGGTAGGCCTAGCGCCCGCGTCAGGAAACGCCCCAAAGCGCAACGTGGACACATACAAATTTTTGGAAGAAAACAGAGGTGTTTTTTGCGAAGTGCCTACCTGTAGATTTTGGCCTCTAGCTCAGCCGGCACCTAGGGAAACCTACCAAACCTGTGCATTTCTAAAAACTAGAGACCTAGGGGATTCCAAGGAGGGGTGACTTGCGGGGCTCGGACCAGGTTCTGTTACCCAGAATCCTTTGCAAACCTCAAAAAGTGGCTAAAAAAACAAGTTTTCCTCACATTTCGGTGACAGAAAGTTCTGGAATCTGAGAGGAGCCACAAATTTCCTTCCACCCAGCGTTCCCCCAAGTCTCCCGATAAAAATGATACCTCACTTGTGTGGGTAGGCCTAGCGCCCGCGACAGGAAACGCCCCAAAGCGCAACGTGGACACATCCAAATTTTTGGAAGAAAACAGAGGTGTTTTTTGCGAAGTGCCTACCTGTAGATTTTGGCCTATAGCTCAGCCGGCACCTAGGGAAACCTACCAAACCTGTGCATTTCTAAAAACTAGAGACCTAGGGGAATCCAAGGAGGGGTGACTTGCGGGGCTGGGACCAGGTTCTGTTACCCAGAATCCTTTGCAAACCTCAAAAAGTTGCTAAAAAAACAAGTTTTCCTCACATTTCGGTGACAGAAAGTTCTGGAATCTGAGAGGAGCCACAAATTTCCTTCCACCCAGCGTTCCCCCAAGTCTCCCGATAAAAATGATACCTCACTTGTGTGGGTAGGCCTAGCGCCCGCGACAGGAAACGCCCCAAAGCGCAACGTGGACACATCCAAATTTTTGGAAGAAAACAGAGGTGTTTTTTGCGAAGTGCCTACCTGTAGATTTTGGCCTATAGCTCAGCCGGCACCTAGGGAAACCTACCAAACCTGTGCATTTCTAAAAACTAGAGACCTAGGGGAATCCAAGGAGGGGTGACTTGCGGGGCTGGGACCAGGTTCTGTTACCCAGAATCCTTTGCAAACCTCAAAAAGTTGCTAAAAAAACAAGTTTTCCTCACATTTCGGTGACAGAAAGTTCTGGAATCTGAGAGGAGCCACAAATTTCCTTCCACCCAGCGTTCCCCCAAGTCTCCCGATAAAAATGATTTCTCACTTGTGTGGGTAGGCCTAGCGCCCGCAACAGGAAACGCCCCAAAGCGCAACGTGGACACATCCAAATTTTTGGAAGAAAACAGGGGTGTTTTTTGCAAAGTGCCTACCTGTAGATTTTGGCCTAAAGCTCAGCCGGCACCTAGGGAAACCTACCAAACCTGTGCATTTCTGAAAACTAGAGACCTAGGGGATTCCAAGGAGGGGTGACTTGCGGGGCTCGGACCAGGTTCTGTTACCCAGAATCCTTTGCAAACCTCAAAAAGTGGCTAAAAAAACAAGTTTTCCTCACATTTCGGTGACAGAAAGTTCTGGAATCTGAGAGGAGCCACAAATTTCCTTCCACCCAGCGTTCCCCCAAGTCTCCCAATAAAAATGATACCTCACTTGTGTGGGTAGGCCTAGCGCCCGCGACAGGAAACGCCCCAAAGCGCAACGTGGACACATCCAAATTTTTGGAAGAAAACAGAGGTGTTTTTTGCGAAGTGCCTACCTGTAGATTTTGGCCTATAGCTCAGCCGGCACCTAGGGAAACCTACCAAACCTGTGCATTTCTAAAAACTAGAGACCTAGGGGAATCCAAGGAGGGGTGACTTGCGGGGCTGGGACCAGGTTCTGTTACCCAGAATCCTTTGCAAACCTCAAAATTTGGCTAAAAAAACACATGTTCCTCACATTTCGGTGACAGAAAGTTCTGGAATCTGAGAGGAGCCACAAATTTCCTTCCACCCAGCGTTCCCCCAAGTCTCCCGATAAAAATGATACCTCACTTGTGTGGGTAGGCCTAGCGCCCGCGTCAGGAAACGCCCCAAAGCGCAACGTGGACACATACAAATTTTTGGAAGAAAACAGAGGTGTTTTTTGCGAAGTGCCTACCTGTAGATTTTGGCCTCTAGCTCAGCCGGCACCTAGGGAAACCTACCAAACCTGTGCATTTCTAAAAACTAGAGACCTAGGGGATTCCAAGGAGGGGTGACTTGCGGGGCTCGGACCAGGTTCTGTTACCCAGAATCCTTTGCAAACCTCAAAAAGTGGCTAAAAAAACAAGTTTTCCTCACATTTCGGTGACAGAAAGTTCTGGAATCTGAGAGGAGCCACAAATTTCCTTCCACCCAGCGTTCCCCCAAGTCTCCCGATAAAAATGATACCTCACTTGTGTGGGTAGGCCTAGCGCCCGCAACAGGAAACGCCCCAAAGCGCAACGTGGACACATCCAAATTTTTGGAAGAAAACAGAGGTGTTTTTTGCGAAGTGCCTACCTGTAGATTTTGGCCTATAGCTCAGCCGGCACCTAGGGAAACCTACCAAACCTGTGCATTTCTAAAAACTAGAGACCTAGGGGAATCCAAGGAGGGGTGACTTGCGGGGCTGGGACCAGGTTCTGTTACCCAGAATCCTTTGCAAACCTCAAAAAGTTGCTAAAAAAACAAGTTTTCCTCACATTTCGGTGACAGAAAGTTCTGGAATCTGAGAGGAGCCACAAATTTCCTTCCACCCAGCGTTCCCCCAAGTCTCCCGATAAAAATGATACCTCACTTGTGTGGGTAGGCCTAGCGCCCGCGACAGGAAACGCCCCAAAGCGCAACGTGGACACATCCAAATTTTTGGAAGAAAACAGAGGTGTTTTTTGCGAAGTGCCTACCTGTAGATTTTGGCCTATAGCTCAGCCGGCACCTAGGGAAACCTACCAAACCTGTGCATTTCTAAAAACTAGAGACCTAGGGGAATCCAAGGAGGGGTGACTTGCGGGGCTGGGACCAGGTTCTGTTACCCAGAATCCTTTGCAAACCTCAAAAAGTTGCTAAAAAAACAAGTTTTCCTCACATTTCGGTGACAGAAAGTTCTGGAATCTGAGAGGAGCCACAAATTTCCTTCCACCCAGCGTTCCCCCAAGTCTCCCGATAAAAATGATTTCTCACTTGTGTGGGTAGGCCTAGCGCCCGCAACAGGAAACGCCCCAAAGCGCAACGTGGACACATCCAAATTTTTGGAAGAAAACAGGGGTGTTTTTTGCAAAGTGCCTACCTGTAGATTTTGGCCTAAAGCTCAGCCGGCACCTAGGGAAACCTACCAAACCTGTGCATTTCTAAAAACTAGAGACCTAGGGGAATCCAAGGAGGGGTGACTTGCGGGGCTGGGACCAGGTTCTGTTACCCAGAATCCTTTGCAAACCTCAAAATTTGGCTAAAAAAACACATGTTCCTCACATTTCTGTGGCAGAAAGTTCTGGAATCTGAGAGGAGCCACAAATTTCCTTCCACCCAGCGTTCCCCCAAGTCTCCCGATAAAAATGATACCTCACTTGTGTGGGTAGGCCTAGCGCCCGCGACAGGAAACGCCCCAAATTGCAACGTGGACACATGCACATTTTTGGAAGAAAACAGAGGTGTTTTTTGCGAAGTGCCTACCTGTAGATTTTGGCCTCTAGCTCAGCCGGCACCTAGGGAAACCTACCAAACCTGTGCATTTCTGAAAACTAGAGACCTAGGGGATTCCAAGGAGGGGTGACTTGCGGGGCTCGGACCAGGTTCTGTTACCCAGAATCCTTTGCAAACCTCAAAAAGTGGCTAAAAAAACAAGTTTTCCTCACATTTCGGTGACAGAAAGTTCTGGAATCTGAGAGGAGCCACAAATTTCCTTCCACCCAGCGTTCCCCCAAGTCTCCCGATAAAAATGATACCTCACTTGTGTGGGTAGGCCTAGCGCCCGCGTCAGGAAACGCCCCAAAGCGCAACGTGGACACATACACATTTTTGGAAGAAAACAGAGGTGTTTTTTGCGAAGTGCCTACCTGTAGATTTTGGCCTCTAGCTGAGCCGGCACCTAGGGAAACCTACCAAACCTGTGCATTTCTGAAAACTAGAGACCTTGGGGAATCCAAGGAGGGGTGACTTGCGGGGTTCGGACCAGGTTCTGTTACCCAGAATCCTTTGGAAACCTCAAAAAGTGGTTAAAAAAACAAGTTTTCCTCACATTTCGGTGACAGAAAGTTCTGGAATCTGAGAGGAGCCACAAATTTCCTTCCACCCAGCGTTCCCCCAAGTCTCCCGATAAAAATGATACCTCACTTGTGTGGGTAGGCCTAGCGCCCGCGACAGGAAACGCCCCAAAGCGCAACGTGGACACATACAAATTTTTGGAAGAAAACAGAGGTGTTTTTTGCGAAGTGCCTACCTGTACATTTTGGCCTCTAGCTCAGCCGGCACCTAGGGAAACCTACCAAACCTGTGCATATCTGAAAACTAGAGACCTAGGGAAATCCAAGGAGGGGTGACTTGCGGGGCTCGGACCAGGTTCTGTTACCCAGAATCCTTTGCAAACCACAAAAAGTGGCTAAAAAAACAAGTTTTCCTCACATTTCGGTGACAGAAAGTTCTGGAATCTGAGAGGAGCCACAAATCTCCTTCCACCCAGCGTTCCCCCAAGTCTCCCGATAAAAATGATACCTCACTTGTGTGGGTAGGCCTAGCGCTCGCGACAGGAAACGCCCCAAAACGCAACGTGGACACATCCAAATTTTTTGAAGAAAACAGAGGTGTTTTTTGCAAAGTGCCTACCTGTAGATTTTGGCCTCTAGCTCAGCCGGCACCTAGGGAAACCTACCAAACCTGTGCATTTCTGAAAACTAGAGACCTAGGGGAATCCAAGAAGGTGTGACTTGCGGGGCTCGGACCAGGTTCTGTTAGCCAGAATCCTTTGCAAACCTCAAAAAGTTGCTAAAAAAACAAGTTTTCCTCGCATTTCGGTGACAGAAAGTTATGGAATCTGAGAGGAGCCACAAATTTCCTTCCACCCAGCGTTCCCCCAAGTCTCCCGATAAAAATGATACCTCACTTGTGTGGGTAGGCCTAGCGCCCGCGACAGGAAACGCCCCAAAGCGCAACGTGGACACATTCCGATTGGAAGAAAACTGAGGTGTTTTTTGCGAAGTGCCTACATGTAGATTTTGGCCTCTAGCTCAGCCGGCACCTAGGGAAACCTACCAAACCTGTGCATTTCTGAAAACTAGAGACCTAGGGGAATCCAAGGAGGGGTGACTTGTGGGGCTCGGACCAGGTTCTGTTACCCAGAATCCTTTGCAAACCTCAAAATTTGGCTAAAAAAACACATGTTCCTCACATTTCTGTGGCAGAAAGTTCTGGAATCTGAGAGGAGCCACAAATTTCCTTCCACCCAGCGTTCCCCCAAGTCTCCCGATAAAAATTATACCTCACTTGTGTGGGTAGGCCTAGCGCCCGCGACAGGAAACGCCCCAAATTGCAACGTGGACACATCCAAATTTTTGGAAGAAAACAGAGGTGTTTTTTGCGAAGTGCCTACCTGTAGATTTTGGCCTCTAGCTCAGCCGGCACCTAGGGAAACCTACCAAACCTGTGCATTTCTAAAAACTAGAGACCTAGGGGAATCCAAGGAGGGGTGACTTGCGGGGCTGGGACCAGGTTCTGTTACCCAGAATCCTTTGCAAACCTCAAAATTTGGCTAAAAAAAACACATGTTCCTCACATTTCTGTGGCAGAAAGTTCTGGAATCTGAGAGGAGCCACACATTTCCTTCCACCCAGCGTTCCCCCAAGTCTCCCGATAAAAATGATACTTCACTTGTGTGGGTAGGCCTAGCGCCCGCGACAGGAAACGCCCCAAATTGCAACGTGGACACATGCAAATTTTTGGAAGAAAACAGAGGTGTTTTTTGAGAAGTGCCTACCTGTAGATTTTGGCCTCTAGCTCAGCCGGCACCTAGGGAAACCTACCAAACCTGTGCATTTCTGAAAACTAGAGACCTAGGGGATTCCAAGGAGGGGTGACTTGCGGGGCTCGGACCAGGTTCTGTTAGCCAGAATCCTTTGCAAACCTCAAAAAGTTGCTAAAAAAACAAGTTTTCCTCGCATTTCGGTGACAGAAAGTTATGGAATCTGAGAGGAGCCACAAATTTCCTTCCACCCAGCGTTCCCCCAAGTCTCCCGATAAAAATGATACCTCACTTGTGTGGGTAGGCCTAGCGCCCGCGACAGGAAACGCCCCAAAGCGCAACGTGGACACATTCCGATTGGAAGAAAACTGAGGTGTTTTTTGCGAAGTGCCTACATGTAGATTTTGGCCTCTAGCTCAGCCGGCACCTAGGGAAACCTACCAAACCTGTGCATTTCTGAAAACTAGAGACCTAGGGGAATCCAAGGAGGGTTGACTTGTGGGGCTCGGACCAGGTTCTGTTACCCAGAATCCTTTGCAAACCTCAAAATTTGGCTAAAAAAACACATGTTCCTCACATTTCTGTGGCAGAAAGTTCTGGAATCTGAGAGGAGCCACAAATTTCCTTCCACCCAGCGTTCCCCCAAGTCTCCCGATAAAAATTATACCTCACTTGTGTGGGTAGGCCTAGCGCCCGCGACAGGAAACGCCCCAAAGCGCAACGTGGACACATCCAAATTTTTGGAAGAAAACAGAGGTGTTTTTTGCGAAGTGCCTACCTGTAGATTTTGGCCTATAGCTCAGCCGGCACCTAGGGAAACCTACCAAACCTGTGCATTTCTAAAAACTAGAGACCTAGGGGAATCCAAGGAGGGGTGACTTGCGGGGCTGGGACCAGGTTCTGTTACCCAGAATCCTTTGCAAACCTCAAAATTTGGCTAAAAAAACACATGTTCCTCACATTTCGGTGACAGAAAGTTCTGGAATCTGAGAGGAGCCACAAATTTCCTTCCACCCAGCGTTCCCCCAAGTCTCCCGATAAAAATGATACCTCACTTGTGTGGGTAGGCCTAGCGCCCGCGTCAGGAAACGCCCCAAAGCGCAACGTGGACACATACAAATTTTTGGAAGAAAACAGAGGTGTTTTTTGCGAAGTGCCTACCTGTAGATTTTGGCCTCTAGCTCAGCCGGCACCTAGGGAAACCTACCAAACCTGAGCATTTCTAAAAACTAGAGACCTAGGGGATTCCAAGGAGGGGTGACTTGCGGGGCTCGGACCAGGTTCTGTTACCCAGAATCCTTTGCAAACCTCAAAAAGTGGCTAAAAAAACAAGTTTTCCTCACATTTCGGTGACAGAAAGTTCTGGAATCTGAGAGGAGCCACAAATTTCCTTCCACCCAGCGTTCCCCCAAGTCTCCCGATAAAAATGATACCTCACTTGTGTGGGTAGGCCTAGCGCCCGCGACAGGAAACGCCCCAAAGCGCAACGTGGACACATCCAAATTTTTGGAAGAAAACAGAGGTGTTTTTTGCGAAGTGCCTACCTGTAGATTTTGGCCTATAGCTCAGCCGGCACCTAGGGAAACCTACCAAACCTGTGCATTTCTAAAAACTAGAGACCTAGGGGAATCCAAGGAGGGGTGACTTGCGGGGCTGGGACCAGGTTCTGTTACCCAGAATCCTTTGCAAACCTCAAAAAGTTGCTAAAAAAACAAGTTTTCCTCACATTTCGGTGACAGAAAGTTCTGGAATCTGAGAGGAGCCACAAATTTCCTTCCACCCAGCGTTCCCCCAAGTCTCCCGATAAAAATGATACCTCACTTGTGTGGGTAGGCCTAGCGCCCGCGACAGGAAACGCCCCAAAGCGCAACGTGGACACATCCAAATTTTTGGAAGAAAACAGAGGTGTTTTTTGCGAAGTGCCTACCTGTAGATTTTGGCCTATAGCTCAGCCGGCACCTAGGGAAACCTACCAAACCTGTGCATTTCTAAAAACTAGAGACCTAGGGGAATCCAAGGAGGGGTGACTTGCGGGGCTGGGACCAGGTTCTGTTACCCAGAATCCTTTGCAAACCTCAAAAAGTTGCTAAAAAAACAAGTTTTCCTCACATTTCGGTGACAGAAAGTTCTGGAATCTGAGAGGAGCCACAAATTTCCTTCCACCCAGCGTTCCCCCAAGTCTCCCGATAAAAATTATTTCTCACTTGTGTGGGTAGGCCTAGCGCCCGCAACAGGAAACGCCCCAAAGCGCAACGTGGACACATCCACATTTTTGGAAGAAAACAGGGGTGTTTTTTGCAAAGTGCCTACCTGTAGATTTTGGCCTAAAGCTCAGCCGGCACCTAGGGAAACCTACCAAACCTGTGCATTTCTGAAAACTAGAGACCTAGGGGATTCCAAGGAGGGGTGACTTGCGGGGCTCGGACCAGGTTCTGTTACCCAGAATCCTTTGCAAACCTCAAAAAGTGGCTAAAAAAACAAGTTTTCCTCACATTTCGGTGACAGAAAGTTCTGGAATCTGAGAGGAGCCACAAATTTCCTTCCACCCAGCGTTCCCCCAAGTCTCCCAATAAAAATGATACCTCACTTGTGTGGGTAGGCCTAGCGCCCGCGACAGGAAACGCCCCAAAGCGCAACGTGGACACATCCAAATTTTTGGAAGAAAACAGAGGTGTTTTTTGCGAAGTGCCTACCTGTAGATTTTGGCCTATAGCTCAGCCGGCACCTAGGGAAACCTACCAAACCTGTGCATTTCTAAAAACTAGAGACCTAGGGGAATCCAAGGAGGGGTGACTTGCGGGGCTGGGACCAGGTTCTGTTACCCAGAATCCTTTGCAAACCTCAAAATTTGGCTAAAAAAACACATGTTCCTCACATTTCGGTGACAGAAAGTTCTGGAATCTGAGAGGAGCCACAAATTTCCTTCCACCCAGCGTTCCCCCAAGTCTCCCGATAAAAATGATACCTCACTTGTGTGGGTAGGCCTAGCGCCCGCGTCAGGAAACGCCCCAAAGCGCAACGTGGACACATACAAATTTTTGGAAGAAAACAGAGGTGTTTTTTGCGAAGTGCCTACCTGTAGATTTTGGCCTCTAGCTCAGCCGGCACCTAGGGAAACCTACCAAACCTGTGCATTTCTAAAAACTAGAGACCTAGGGGATTCCAAGGAGGGGTGACTTGCGGGGCTCGGACCAGGTTCTGTTACCCAGAATCCTTTGCAAACCTCAAAAAGTGGCTAAAAAAACAAGTTTTCCTCACATTTCGGTGACAGAAAGTTCTGGAATCTGAGAGGAGCCACAAATTTCCTTCCACCCAGCGTTCCCCCAAGTCTCCCGATAAAAATGATACCTCACTTGTGTGGGTAGGCCTAGCGCCCGCGACAGGAAACGCCCCAAAGCGCAACGTGGACACATCCAAATTTTTGGAAGAAAACAGAGGTGTTTTTTGCGAAGTGCCTACCTGTAGATTTTGGCCTATAGCTCAGCCGGCACCTAGGGAAACCTACCAAACCTGTGCATTTCTAAAAACTAGAGACCTAGGGGAATCCAAGGAGGGGTGACTTGCGGGGCTGGGACCAGGTTCTGTTACCCAGAATCCTTTGCAAACCTCAAAAAGTTGCTAAAAAAACAAGTTTTCCTCACATTTCGGTGACAGAAAGTTCTGGAATCTGAGAGGAGCCACAAATTTCCTTCCACCCAGCGTTCCCCCAAGTCTCCCGATAAAAATGATACCTCACTTGTGTGGGTAGGCCTAGCGCCCGCGACAGGAAACGCCCCAAAGCGCAACGTGGACACATCCAAATTTTTGGAAGAAAACAGAGGTGTTTTTTGCGAAGTGCCTACCTGTAGATTTTGGCCTATAGCTCAGCCGGCACCTAGGGAAACCTACCAAACCTGTGCATTTCTAAAAACTAGAGACCTAGGGGAATCCAAGGAGGGGTGACTTGCGGGGCTGGGACCAGGTTCTGTTACCCAGAATCCTTTGCAAACCTCAAAAAGTTGCTAAAAAAACAAGTTTTCCTCACATTTCGGTGACAGAAAGTTCTGGAATCTGAGAGGAGCCACAAATTTCCTTCCACCCAGCGTTCCCCCAAGTCTCCCGATAAAAATGATTTCTCACTTGTGTGGGTAGGCCTAGCGCCCGCAACAGGAAACGCCCCAAAGCGCAACGTGGACACATCCAAATTTTTGGAAGAAAACAGGGGTGTTTTTTGCAAAGTGCCTACCTGTAGATTTTGGCCTAAAGCTCAGCCGGCACCTAGGGAAACCTACCAAACCTGTGCATTTCTAAAAACTAGAGACCTAGGGGAATCCAAGGAGGGGTGACTTGCGGGGCTGGGACCAGGTTCTGTTACCCAGAATCCTTTGCAAACCTCAAAATTTGGCTAAAAAAAACACATGTTCCTCACATTTCTGTGGCAGAAAGTTCTGGAATCTGAGAGGAGCCACACATTTCCTTCCACCCAGCGTTCCCCCAAGACTCCCGATAAAAATGATACTTCACTTGTGTGGGTAGGCCTAGCGCCCGCGACAGGAAACGCCCCAAATTGCAACGTGGACACATGCAAATTTTTGGAAGAAAACAGAGGTGTTTTTTGCGAAGTGCCTACCTGTAGATTTTGGCCTCTAGCTCAGCCGGCACCTAGGGAAACCTACCAAACCTGTGCATTTCTGAAAACTAGAGACCTAGGGGATTCCAAGGAGGGGTGACTTGCGGGGCTCGGACCAGGTTCTGTTACCCAGAATCCTTTGCAAACCTCAAAAAGTGGCTAAAAAAACAAGTTTTCCTCACATTTCGGTGACAGAAAGTTCTGGAATCTGAGAGGAGCCACAAATTTCCTTCCACCCAGCGTTCCCCCAAGTCTCCCAATAAAAATGATACCTCACTTGTGTGGGTAGGCCTAGCGCCCGCGACAGGAAACGCCCCAAAGCGCAACGTGGACACATCCAAATTTTTGGAAGAAAACAGAGGTGTTTTTTGCGAAGTGCCTACCTGTAGATTTTGGCCTATAGCTCAGCCGGCACCTAGGGAAACCTACCAAACCTGTGCATTTCTAAAAACTAGAGACCTAGGGGAATCCAAGGAGGGGTGACTTGCGGGGCTGGGACCAGGTTCTGTTACCCAGAATCCTTTGCAAACCTCAAAATTTGGCTAAAAAAACACATGTTCCTCACATTTCGGTGACAGAAAGTTCTGGAATCTGAGAGGAGCCACAAATTTCCTTCCACCCAGCGTTCCCCCAAGTCTCCCGATAAAAATGATACCTCACTTGTGTGGGTAGGCCTAGCGCCCGCGTCAGGAAACGCCCCAAAGCGCAACGTGGACACATACAAATTTTTGGAAGAAAACAGAGGTGTTTTTTGCGAAGTGCCTACCTGTAGATTTTGGCCTCTAGCTCAGCCGGCACCTAGGGAAACCTACCAAACCTGTGCATTTCTGAAAACTAGAGACCTAGGGGATTCCAAGGAGGGGTGACTTGCGGGGCTCGGACCAGGTTCTGTTACCCAGAATCCTTTGCAAACCTCAAAAAGTGGCTAAAAAAACAAGTTTTCCTCACATTTCGGTGACAGAAAGTTCTGGAATCTGAGAGGAGCCACAAATTTCCTTCCACCCAGCGTTCCCCCAAGTCTCCCGATAAAAATGATACCTCACTTGTGTGGGTAGGCCTAGCGCCCGCGACAGGAAACGCCCCAAAGCGCAACGTGGACACATCCAAATTTTTGGAAGAAAACAGAGGTGTTTTTTGCGAAGTGCCTACCTGTAGATTTTGGCCTATAGCTCAGCCGGCACCTAGGGAAACCTACCAAACCTGTGCATTTCTAAAAACTAGAGACCTAGGGGATTCCAAGGAGGGGTGACTTGCGGGGCTCGGACCAGGTTCTGTTACCCAGAATCCTTTGCAAACCTCAAAAAGTGGCTAAAAAAACAAGTTTTCCTCACATTTCGGTGACAGAAAGTTCTGGAATCTGAGAGGAGCCACAAATTTCCTTCCACCCAGCGTTCCCCCAAGTCTCCCGATAAAAATGATACCTCACTTGTGTGGGTAGGCCTAGCGCCCGCGACAGGAAACGCCCCAAAGCGCAACGTGGACACATCCAAATTTTTGGAAGAAAACAGAGGTGTTTTTTGCGAAGTGCCTACCTGTAGATTTTGGCCTATAGCTCAGCCGGCACCTAGGGAAACCTACCAAACCTGTGCATTTCTAAAAACTAGAGACCTAGGGGATTCCAAGGAGGGGTGACTTGCGGGGCTCGGACCAGGTTCTGTTACCCAGAATCCTTTGCAAACCTCAAAAAGTGGCTAAAAAAACAAGTTTTCCTCACATTTCGGTGACAGAAAGTTCTGGAATCTGAGAGGAGCCACAAATTTCCTTCCACCCAGCGTTCCCCCAAGTCTCCCGATAAAAATGATACCTCACTTGTGTGGGTAGGCCTAGCGCCCGCGACAGGAAACGCCCCAAAGCGCAACGTGGACACATCCAAATTTTTGGAAGAAAACAGAGGTGTTTTTTGCGAAGTGCCTACCTGTAGATTTTGGCCTATAGCTCAGCCGGCACCTAGGGAAACCTACCAAACCTGTGCATTTCTAAAAACTAGAGACCTAGGGGAATCCAAGGAGGGGTGACTTGCGGGGCTGGGACCAGGTTCTGTTACCCAGAATCCTTTGCAAACCTCAAAATTTGGCTAAAAAAAACACATGTTCCTCACATTTCTGTGGCAGAAAGTTCTGGAATCTGAGAGGAGCCACACATTTCCTTCCACCCAGCGTTCCCCCAAGTCTCCCGATAAAAATGATACTTCACTTGTGTGGGTAGGCCTAGCGCCCGCGACAGGAAACGCCCCAAATTGCAACGTGGACACATGCAAATTTTTGGAAGAAAACAGAGGTGTTTTTTGAGAAGTGCCTACCTGTAGATTTTGGCCTCTAGCTCAGCCGGCACCTAGGGAAACCTACCAAACCTGTGCATTTCTGAAAACTAGAGACCTAGGGGATTCCAAGGAGGGGTGACTTGCGGGGCTCGGACCAGGTTCTGTTACCCAGAATCCTTTGCAAACCTCAAAAAGTGGCTAAAAAAACAAGTTTTCCTCACATTTCGGTGACAGAAAGTTCTGGAATCTGAGAGGAGCCACAAATTTCCTTCCACCCAGCGTTCCCCCAAGTCTCCCAATAAAAATGATACCTCACTTGTGTGGGTAGGCCTAGCGCCCGCGACAGGAAACGCCCCAAAGCACAACGTGGACACATCCAAATTTTTGGAAGAAAACAGAGGTGTTTTTTGCGAAGTGCCTACCTGTAGATTTTGGCCTATAGCTCAGCCGGCACCTAGGGAAACCTACCAAACCTGTGCATTTCTAAAAACTAGAGACCTAGGGGAATCCAAGGAGGGGTGACTTGCGGGGCTGGGACCAGGTTCTGTTACCCAGAATCCTTTGCAAACCTCAAAATTTGGCTAAAAAAACACATGTTCCTCACATTTCGGTGACAGAAAGTTCTGGAATCTGAGAGGAGCCACAAATTTCCTTCCACCCAGCGTTCCCCCAAGTCTCCCGATAAAAATGATACCTCACTTGTGTGGGTAGGCCTAGCGCCCGCGTCAGGAAACGCCCCAAAGCGCAACGTGGACACATACAAATTTTTGGAAGAAAACAGAGGTGTTTTTTGCGAAGTGCCTACCTGTAGATTTTGGCCTCTAGCTCAGCCGGCACCTAGGGAAACCTACCAAACCTGTGCATTTCTAAAAACTAGAGACCTAGGGGATTCCAAGGAGGGGTGACTTGCGGGGCTCGGACCAGGTTCTGTTACCCAGAATCCTTTGCAAACCTCAAAAAGTGGCTAAAAAAACAAGTTTTCCTCACATTTCGGTGACAGAAAGTTCTGGAATCTGAGAGGAGCCACAAATTTCCTTCCACCCAGCGTTCCCCCAAGTCTCCCGATAAAAATGATACCTCACTTGTGTGGGTAGGCCTAGCGCCCGCGACAGGAAACGCCCCAAAGCGCAACGTGGACACATCCAAATTTTTGCAAGAAAACAGAGGTGTTTTTTGCGAAGTGCCTACCTGTAGATTTTGGCCTATAGCTCAGCCGGCACCTAGGGAAACCTACCAAACCTGTGCATTTCTAAAAACTAGAGACCTAGGGGAATCCAAGGAGGGGTGACTTGCGGGGCTGGGACCAGGTTCTGTTACCCAGAATCCTTTGCAAACCTCAAAAAGTTGCTAAAAAAACAAGTTTTCCTCACATTTCGGTGACAGAAAGTTCTGGAATCTGAGAGGAGCCACAAATTTCCTTCCACCCAGCGTTCCCCCAAGTCTCCCAATAAAAATGATACCTCACTTGTGTGGGTAGGCCTAGCGCCCGCGACAG
Organism: Pleurodeles waltl; assembly: GCF_031143425.1. Taxonomy (NCBI): domain Eukaryota; kingdom Metazoa; phylum Chordata; class Amphibia; order Caudata; family Salamandridae; genus Pleurodeles; species Pleurodeles waltl. The sequence goes on along the minus strand of NW_027150192.1, from coordinate 47,252 downwards.
GAAACGCCCCAAAGCGCAACGTGGACACATCCAAATTTTTGGAAGAAAACAGAGGTGTTTTTTGCGAAGTGCCTACCTGTAGATTTTGGCCTATAGCTCAGCCGGCACCTAGGGAAACCTACCAAACCTGTGCATTTCTAAAAACTAGAGACGTAGGGGAATCCAAGGAGGGGTGACTTGCGGGGCTGGGACCAGGTTCTGTTACCCAGAATCCTTTGCAAACCTCAAAATTTGGCTAAAAAAACACATGTTCCTCACATTTCGGTGACAGAAAGTTCTGGAATCTGAGAGGAGCCACAAATTTCCTTCCACCCAGCGTTCCCCCAAGTCTCCCGATAAAAATGATACCTCACTTGTGTGGGTAGGCCTAGCGCCCGCGTCAGGAAACGCCCCAAAGCGCAACGTGGACACATACAAATTTTTGGAAGAAAACAGAGGTGTTTTTTGCGAAGTGCCTACCTGTAGATTTTGGCCTCTAGCTCAGCCGGCACCTAGGGAAACCTACCAAACCTGTGCATTTCTAAAAACTAGAGACCTAGGGGATTCCAAGGAGGGGTGACTTGCGGGGCTCGGACCAGGTTCTGTTACCCAGAATCCTTTGCAAACCTCAAAAAGTGGCTAAAAAAACAAGTTTTCCTCACATTTCGGTGACAGAAAGTTCTGGAATCTGAGAGGAGCCACAAATTTCCTTCCACCCAGCGTTCCCCCAAGTCTCCCGATAAAAATGATACCTCACTTGTGTGGGTAGGCCTAGCGCCCGCGACAGGAAACGCCCCAAAGCGCAACGTGGACACATCCAAATTTTTGGAAGAAAACAGAGGTGTTTTTTGCGAAGTGCCTACCTGTAGATTTTGGCCTATAGCTCAGCCGGCACCTAGGGAAACCTACCAAACCTGTGCATTTCTAAAAACTAGAGACCTAGGGGAATCCAAGGAGGGGTGACTTGCGGGGCTGGGACCAGGTTCTGTTACCCAGAATCCTTTGCAAACCTCAAAAAGTTGCTAAAAAAACAAGTTTTCCTCACATTTCGGTGACAGAAAGTTCTGGAATCTGAGAGGAGCCACAAACTTCCTTCCACCCAGCGTTCCCCCAAGTCTCCCGATAAAAATGATACCTCACTTGTGTGGGTAGGCCTAGCGCCCGCGACAGGAAACGCCCCAAAGCGCAACGTGGACACATCCAAATTTTTGGAAGAAAACAGAGGTGTTTTTTGCGAAGTGCCTACCTGTAGATTTTGGCCTATAGCTCAGCCGGCACCTAGGGAAACCTACCAAACCTGTGCATTTCTAAAAACTAGAGACCTAGGGGAATCCAAGGAGGGGTGACTTGCGGGGCTGGGACCAGGTTCTGTTACCCAGAATCCTTTGCAAACCTCAAAAAGTTGCTAAAAAAACAAGTTTTCCTCACATTTCGGTGACAGAAAGTTCTGGAATCTGAGAGGAGCCACAAATTTCCTTCCACCCAGCGTTCCCCCAAGTCTCCCGATAAAAATGATTTCTCACTTGTGTGGGTAGGCCTAGCGCCCGCAACAGGAAACGCCCCAAAGCGCAACGTGGACACATCCAAATTTTTGGAAGAAAACAGGGGTGTTTTTTGCAAAGTGCCTACCTGTAGATTTTGGCCTAAAGCTCAGCCGGCACCTAGGGAAACCTACCAAACCTGTGCATTTCTAAAAACTAGAGACCTAGGGGAATCCAAGGAGGGGTGACTTGCGGGGCTGGGACCAGGTTCTGTTACCCAGAATCCTTTGCAAACCTCAAAATTTGGCTAAAAAAAACACATGTTCCTCACATTTCTGTGGCAGAAAGTTCTGGAATCTGAGAGGAGCCACACATTTCCTTCCACCCAGCGTTCCCCCAAGTCTCCCGATAAAAATGATACTTCACTTGTGTGGGTAGGCCTAGCGCCCGCGACAGGAAACGCCCCAAATTGCAACGTGGACACATGCAAATTTTTGGAAGAAAACAGAGGTGTTTTTTGCGAAGTGCCTACCTGTAGATTTTGGCCTCTAGCTCAGCCGGCACCTAGGGAAACCTACCAAACCTGTGCATTTCTGAAAACTAGAGACCTAGGGGATTCCAAGGAGGGGTGACTTGCGGGGCTCGGACCAGGTTCTGTTACCCAGAATCCTTTGCAAACCTCAAAAAGTGGCTAAAAAAACAAGTTTTCCTCACATTTCGGTGACAGAAAGTTCTGGAATCTGAGAGGAGCCACAAATTTCCTTCCACCCAGCGTTCCCCCAAGTCTCCCAATAAAAATGATACCTCACTTGTGTGGGTAGGCCTAGCGCCCGCGACAGGAAACGCCCCAAAGCGCAACGTGGACACATCCAAATTTTTGGAAGAAAACAGAGGTGTTTTTTGCGAAGTGCCTACCTGTAGATTTTGGCCTATAGCTCAGCCGGCACCTAGGGAAACCTACCAAACCTGTGCATTTCTAAAAACTAGAGACCTAGGGGAATCCAAGGAGGGGTGACTTGCGGGGCTGGGACCAGGTTCTGTTACCCAGAATCCTTTGCAAACCTCAAAATTTGGCTAAAAAAACACATGTTCCTCACATTTCGGTGACAGAAAGTTCTGGAATCTGAGAGGAGCCACAAATTTCCTTCCACCCAGCGTTCCCCCAAGTCTCCCGATAAAAATGATACCTCACTTGTGTGGGTAGGCCTAGCGCCCGCGTCAGGAAACGCCCCAAAGCGCAACGTGGACACATACAAATTTTTGGAAGAAAACAGAGGTGTTTTTTGCGAAGTGCCTACCTGTAGATTTTGGCCTCTAGCTCAGCCGGCACCTAGGGAAACCTACCAAACCTGTGCATTTCTGAAAACTAGAGACCTAGGGGATTCCAAGGAGGGGTGACTTGCGGGGCTCGGACCAGGTTCTGTTACCCAGAATCCTTTGCAAACCTCAAAAAGTGGCTAAAAAAACAAGTTTTCCTCACATTTCGGTGACAGAAAGTTCTGGAATCTGAGAGGAGCCACAAATTTCCTTCCACCCAGCGTTCCCCCAAGTCTCCCGATAAAAATGATACCTCACTTGTGTGGGTAGGCCTAGCGCCCGCGACAGGAAACGCCCCAAAGCGCAACGTGGACACATCCAAATTTTTGGAAGAAAACAGAGGTGTTTTTTGCGAAGTGCCTACCTGTAGATTTTGGCCTATAGCTCAGCCGGCACCTAGGGAAACCTACCAAACCTGTGCATTTCTAAAAACTAGAGACCTAGGGGATTCCAAGGAGGGGTGACTTGCGGGGCTCGGACCAGGTTCTGTTACCCAGAATCCTTTGCAAACCTCAAAAAGTGGCTAAAAAAACAAGTTTTCCTCACATTTCGGTGACAGAAAGTTCTGGAATCTGAGAGGAGCCACAAATTTCCTTCCACCCAGCGTTCCCCCAAGTCTCCCGATAAAAATGATACCTCACTTGTGTGGGTAGGCCTAGCGCCCGCGACAGGAAACGCCCCAAAGCGCAACGTGGACACATCCAAATTTTTGGAAGAAAACAGAGGTGTTTTTTGCGAAGTGCCTACCTGTAGATTTTGGCCTATAGCTCAGCCGGCACCTAGGGAAACCTACCAAACCTGTGCATTTCTAAAAACTAGAGACCTAGGGGATTCCAAGGAGGGGTGACTTGCGGGGCTCGGACCAGGTTCTGTTACCCAGAATCCTTTGCAAACCTCAAAAAGTGGCTAAAAAAACAAGTTTTCCTCACATTTCGGTGACAGAAAGTTCTGGAATCTGAGAGGAGCCACAAATTTCCTTCCACCCAGCGTTCCCCCAAGTCTCCCGATAAAAATGATACCTCACTTGTGTGGGTAGGCCTAGCGCCCGCGACAGGAAACGCCCCAAAGCGCAACGTGGACACATCCAAATTTTTGGAAGAAAACAGAGGTGTTTTTTGCGAAGTGCCTACCTGTAGATTTTGGCCTATAGCTCAGCCGGCACCTAGGGAAACCTACCAAACCTGTGCATTTCTAAAAACTAGAGACCTAGGGGAATCCAAGGAGGGGTGACTTGCGGGGCTGGGACCAGGTTCTGTTACCCAGAATCCTTTGCAAACCTCAAAATTTGGCTAAAAAAAACACATGTTCCTCACATTTCTGTGGCAGAAAGTTCTGGAATCTGAGAGGAGCCACACATTTCCTTCCACCCAGCGTTCCCCCAAGTCTCCCGATAAAAATGATACTTCACTTGTGTGGGTAGGCCTAGCGCCCGCGACAGGAAACGCCCCAAATTGCAACGTGGACACATGCAAATTTTTGGAAGAAAACAGAGGTGTTTTTTGAGAAGTGCCTACCTGTAGATTTTGGCCTCTAGCTCAGCCGGCACCTAGGGAAACCTACCAAACCTGTGCATTTCTGAAAACTAGAGACCTAGGGGATTCCAAGGAGGGGTGACTTGCGGGGCTCGGACCAGGTTCTGTTACCCAGAATCCTTTGCAAACCTCAAAAAGTGGCTAAAAAAACAAGTTTTCCTCACATTTCGGTGACAGAAAGTTCTGGAATCTGAGAGGAGCCACAAATTTCCTTCCACCCAGCGTTCCCCCAAGTCTCCCAATAAAAATGATACCTCACTTGTGTGGGTAGGCCTAGCGCCCGCGACAGGAAACGCCCCAAAGCACAACGTGGACACATCCAAATTTTTGGAAGAAAACAGAGGTGTTTTTTGCGAAGTGCCTACCTGTAGATTTTGGCCTATAGCTCAGCCGGCACCTAGGGAAACCTACCAAACCTGTGCATTTCTAAAAACTAGAGACCTAGGGGAATCCAAGGAGGGGTGACTTGCGGGGCTGGGACCAGGTTCTGTTACCCAGAATCCTTTGCAAACCTCAAAATTTGGCTAAAAAAACACATGTTCCTCACATTTCGGTGACAGAAAGTTCTGGAATCTGAGAGGAGCCACAAATTTCCTTCCACCCAGCGTTCCCCCAAGTCTCCCGATAAAAATGATACCTCACTTGTGTGGGTAGGCCTAGCGCCCGCGTCAGGAAACGCCCCAAAGCGCAACGTGGACACATACAAATTTTTGGAAGAAAACAGAGGTGTTTTTTGCGAAGTGCCTACCTGTAGATTTTGGCCTCTAGCTCAGCCGGCACCTAGGGAAACCTACCAAACCTGAGCATTTCTAAAAACTAGAGACCTAGGGGATTCCAAGGAGGGGTGACTTGCGGGGCTCGGACCAGGTTCTGTTACCCAGAATCCTTTGCAAACCTCAAAAAGTGGCTAAAAAAACAAGTTTTCCTCACATTTCGGTGACAGAAAGTTCTGGAATCTGAGAGGAGCCACAAATTTCCTTCCACCCAGCGTTCCCCCAAGTCTCCCGATAAAAATGATACCTCACTTGTGTGGGTAGGCCTAGCGCCCGCGACAGGAAACGCCCCAAAGCGCAACGTGGACACATCCAAATTTTTGGAAGAAAACAGAGGTGTTTTTTGCGAAGTGCCTACCTGTAGATTTTGGCCTATAGCTCAGCCGGCACCTAGGGAAACCTACCAAACCTGTGCATTTCTAAAAACTAGAGACCTAGGGGAATCCAAGGAGGGGTGACTTGCGGGGCTGGGACCAGGTTCTGTTACCCAGAATCCTTTGCAAACCTCAAAAAGTTGCTAAAAAAACAAGTTTTCCTCACATTTCGGTGACAGAAAGTTCTGGAATCTGAGAGGAGCCACAAATTTCCTTCCACCCAGCGTTCCCCCAAGTCTCCCGATAAAAATGATACCTCACTTGTGTGGGTAGGCCTAGCGCCCGCGACAGGAAACGCCCCAAAGCGCAACGTGGACACATCCAAATTTTTGGAAGAAAACAGAGGTGTTTTTTGCGAAGTGCCTACCTGTAGATTTTGGCCTATAGCTCAGCCGGCACCTAGGGAAACCTACCAAACCTGTGCATTTCTAAAAACTAGAGACCTAGGGGAATCCAAGGAGGGGTGACTTGCGGGGCTGGGACCAGGTTCTGTTACCCAGAATCCTTTGCAAACCTCAAAAAGTTGCTAAAAAAACAAGTTTTCCTCACATTTCGGTGACAGAAAGTTCTGGAATCTGAGAGGAGCCACAAATTTCCTTCCACCCAGCGTTCCCCCAAGTCTCCCGATAAAAATGATTTCTCACTTGTGTGGGTAGGCCTAGCGCCCGCAACAGGAAACGCCCCAAAGCGCAACGTGGACACATCCAAATTTTTGGAAGAAAACAGGGGTGTTTTTTGCAAAGTGCCTACCTGTAGATTTTGGCCTAAAGCTCAGCCGGCACCTAGGGAAACCTACCAAACCTGTGCATTTCTGAAAACTAGAGACCTAGGGGATTCCAAGGAGGGGTGACTTGCGGGGCTCGGACCAGGTTCTGTTACCCAGAATCCTTTGCAAACCTCAAAAAGTGGCTAAAAAAACAAGTTTTCCTCACATTTCGGTGACAGAAAGTTCTGGAATCTGAGAGGAGCCACAAATTTCCTTCCACCCAGCGTTCCCCCAAGTCTCCCAATAAAAATGATACCTCACTTGTGTGGGTAGGCCTAGCGCCCGCGACAGGAAACGCCCCAAAGCGCAACGTGGACACATCCAAATTTTTGGAAGAAAACAGAGGTGTTTTTTGCGAAGTGCCTACCTGTAGATTTTGGCCTATAGCTCAGCCGGCACCTAGGGAAACCTACCAAACCTGTGCATTTCTAAAAACTAGAGACCTAGGGGAATCCAAGGAGGGGTGACTTGCGGGGCTGGGACCAGGTTCTGTTACCCAGAATCCTTTGCAAACCTCAAAATTTGGCTAAAAAAACACATGTTCCTCACATTTCGGTGACAGAAAGTTCTGGAATCTGAGAGGAGCCACAAATTTCCTTCCACCCAGCGTTCCCCCAAGTCTCCCGATAAAAATGATACCTCACTTGTGTGGGTAGGCCTAGCGCCCGCGTCAGGAAACGCCCCAAAGCGCAACGTGGACACATACAAATTTTTGGAAGAAAACAGAGGTGTTTTTTGCGAAGTGCCTACCTGTAGATTTTGGCCTCTAGCTCAGCCGGCACCTAGGGAAACCTACCAAACCTGTGCATTTCTAAAAACTAGAGACCTAGGGGATTCCAAGGAGGGGTGACTTGCGGGGCTCGGACCAGGTTCTGTTACCCAGAATCCTTTGCAAACCTCAAAAAGTGGCTAAAAAAACAAGTTTTCCTCACATTTCGGTGACAGAAAGTTCTGGAATCTGAGAGGAGCCACAAATTTCCTTCCACCCAGCGTTCCCCCAAGTCTCCCGATAAAAATGATACCTCACTTGTGTGGGTAGGCCTAGCGCCCGCGACAGGAAACGCCCCAAAGCGCAACGTGGACACATCCAAATTTTTGGAAGAAAACAGAGGTGTTTTTTGCGAAGTGCCTACCTGTAGATTTTGGCCTATAGCTCAGCCGGCACCTAGGGAAACCTACCAAACCTGTGCATTTCTAAAAACTAGAGACCTAGGGGAATCCAAGGAGGGGTGACTTGCGGGGCTGGGACCAGGTTCTGTTACCCAGAATCCTTTGCAAACCTCAAAAAGTTGCTAAAAAAACAAGTTTTCCTCACATTTCGGTGACAGAAAGTTCTGGAATCTGAGAGGAGCCACAAATTTCCTTCCACCCAGCGTTCCCCCAAGTCTCCCGATAAAAATGATACCTCACTTGTGTGGGTAGGCCTAGCGCCCGCGACAGGAAACGCCCCAAAGCGCAACGTGGACACATCCAAATTTTTGGAAGAAAACAGAGGTGTTTTTTGCGAAGTGCCTACCTGTAGATTTTGGCCTATAGCTCAGCCGGCACCTAGGGAAACCTACCAAACCTGTGCATTTCTAAAAACTAGAGACCTAGGGGAATCCAAGGAGGGGTGACTTGCGGGGCTGGGACCAGGTTCTGTTACCCAGAATCCTTTGCAAACCTCAAAAAGTTGCTAAAAAAACAAGTTTTCCTCACATTTCGGTGACAGAAAGTTCTGGAATCTGAGAGGAGCCACAAATTTCCTTCCACCCAGCGTTCCCCCAAGTCTCCCGATAAAAATGATTTCTCACTTGTGTGGGTAGGCCTAGCGCCCGCAACAGGAAACGCCCCAAAGCGCAACGTGGACACATCCAAATTTTTGGAAGAAAACAGGGGTGTTTTTTGCAAAGTGCCTACCTGTAGATTTTGGCCTAAAGCTCAGCCGGCACCTAGGGAAACCTACCAAACCTGTGCATTTCTAAAAACTAGAGACCTAGGGGAATCCAAGGAGGGGTGACTTGCGGGGCTGGGACCAGGTTCTGTTACCCAGAATCCTTTGCAAACCTCAAAATTTGGCTAAAAAAACACATGTTCCTCACATTTCTGTGGCAGAAAGTTCTGGAATCTGAGAGGAGCCACAAATTTCCTTCCACCCAGCGTTCCCCCAAGTCTCCCGATAAAAATGATACCTCACTTGTGTGGGTAGGCCTAGCGCCCGCGACAGGAAACGCCCCAAATTGCAACGTGGACACATGCAAATTTTTGGAAGAAAACAGAGGTGTTTTTTGCGAAGTGCCTACCTGTAGATTTTGGCCTCTAGCTCAGCCGGCACCTAGGGAAACCTACCAAACCTGTGCATTTCTGAAAACTAGAGACCTAGGGGATTCCAAGGAGGGGTGACTTGCGGGGCTCGGACCAGGTTCTGTTACCCAGAATCCTTTGCAAACCTCAAAAAGTGGCTAAAAAAACAAGTTTTCCTCACATTTCGGTGACAGAAAGTTCTGGAATCTGAGAGGAGCCACAAATTTCCTTCCACCCAGCGTTCCCCCAAGTCTCCCGATAAAAATGATACCTCACTTGTGTGGGTAGGCCTAGCGCCCGCGTCAGGAAACGCCCCAAAGCGCAACGTGGACACATACACATTTTTGGAAGAAAACAGAGGTGTTTTTTGCGAAGTGCCTACCTGTAGATTTTGGCCTCTAGCTGAGCCGGCACCTAGGGAAACCTACCAAACCTGTGCATTTCTGAAAACTAGAGACCTTGGGGAATCCAAGGAGGGGTGACTTGCGGGGTTCGGACCAGGTTCTGTTACCCAGAATCCTTTGGAAACCTCAAAAAGTGGTTAAAAAAACAAGTTTTCCTCACATTTCGGTGACAGAAAGTTCTGGAATCTGAGAGGAGCCACAAATTTCCTTCCACCCAGCGTTCCCCCAAGTCTCCCGATAAAAATGATACCTCACTTGTGTGGGTAGGCCTAGCGCCCGCGACAGGAAACGCCCCAAAGCGCAACGTGGACACATACAAATTTTTGGAAGAAAACAGAGGTGTTTTTTGCGAAGTGCCTACCTGTACATTTTGGCCTCTAGCTCAGCCGGCACCTAGGGAAACCTACCAAACCTGTGCATATCTGAAAACTAGAGACCTAGGGAAATCCAAGGAGGGGTGACTTGCGGGGCTCGGACCAGGTTCTGTTACCCAGAATCCTTTGCAAACCACAAAAAGTGGCTAAAAAAACAAGTTTTCCTCACATTTCGGTGACAGAAAGTTCTGGAATCTGAGAGGAGCCACAAATCTCCTTCCACCCAGCGTTCCCCCAAGTCTCCCGATAAAAATGATACCTCACTTGTGTGGGTAGGCCTAGCGCTCGCGACAGGAAACGCCCCAAAACGCAACGTGGACACATCCAAATTTTTTGAAGAAAACAGAGGTGTTTTTTGCAAAGTGCCTACCTGTAGATTTTGGCCTCTAGCTCAGCCGGCACCTAGGGAAACCTACCAAACCTGTGCATTTCTGAAAACTAGAGACCTAGGGGAATCCAAGAAGGTGTGACTTGCGGGGCTCGGACCAGGTTCTGTTAGCCAGAATCCTTTGCAAACCTCAAAAAGTTGCTAAAAAAACAAGTTTTCCTCGCATTTCGGTGACAGAAAGTTATGGAATCTGAGAGGAGCCACAAATTTCCTTCCACCCAGCGTTCCCCCAAGTCTCCCGATAAAAATGATACCTCACTTGTGTGGGTAGGCCTAGCGCCCGCGACAGGAAACGCCCCAAAGCGCAACGTGGACACATTCCGATTGGAAGAAAACTGAGGTGTTTTTTGCGAAGTGCCTACATGTAGATTTTGGCCTCTAGCTCAGCCGGCACCTAGGGAAACCTACCAAACCTGTGCATTTCTGAAAACTAGAGACCTAGGGGAATCCAAGGAGGGGTGACTTGTGGGGCTCGGACCAGGTTCTGTTACCCAGAATCCTTTGCAAACCTCAAAATTTGGCTAAAAAAACACATGTTCCTCACATTTCTGTGGCAGAAAGTTCTGGAATCTGAGAGGAGCCACAAATTTCCTTCCACCCAGCGTTCCCCCAAGTCTCCCGATAAAAATTATACCTCACTTGTGTGGGTAGGCCTAGCGCCCGCGACAGGAAACGCCCCAAATTGCAACGTGGACACATCCAAATTTTTGGAAGAAAACAGAGGTGTTTTTTGCGAAGTGCCTACCTGTAGATTTTGGCCTCTAGCTCAGCCGGCACCTAGGGAAACCTACCAAACCTGTGCATTTCTAAAAACTAGAGACCTAGGGGAATCCAAGGAGGGGTGACTTGCGGGGCTGGGACCAGGTTCTGTTACCCAGAATCCTTTGCAAACCTCAAAATTTGGCTAAAAAAAACACATGTTCCTCACATTTCTGTGGCAGAAAGTTCTGGAATCTGAGAGGAGCCACACATTTCCTTCCACCCAGCGTTCCCCCAAGTCTCCCGATAAAAATGATACTTCACTTGTGTGGGTAGGCCTAGCGCCCGCGACAGGAAACGCCCCAAATTGCAACGTGGACACATGCAAATTTTTGGAAGAAAACAGAGGTGTTTTTTGAGAAGTGCCTACCTGTAGATTTTGGCCTCTAGCTCAGCCGGCACCTAGGGAAACCTACCAAACCTGTGCATTTCTGAAAACTAGAGAGCTAGGGGATTCCAAGGAGGGGTGACTTGCGGGGCTCGGACCAGGTTCTGTTACCCAGAATCCTTTGCAAACCTCAAAAAGTGGCTAAAAAAACAAGTTTTCCTCACATTTCGGTGACAGAAAGTTCTGGAATCTGAGAGGAGCCACAAATTTCCTTCCACCCAGCGTTCCCCCAAGTCTCCCAATAAAAATGATACCTCACTTGTGTGGGTAGGCCTAGCGCCCGCGACAGGAAACGCCCCAAAGCGCAACGTGGACACATCCAAATTTTTGGAAGAAAACAGAGGTGTTTTTTGCGAAGTGCCTACCTGTAGATTTTGGCCTATAGCTCAGCCGGCACCTAGGGAAACCTACCAAACCTGTGCATTTCTAAAAACTAGAGACCTAGGGGAATCCAAGGAGGGGTGACTTGCGGGGCTGGGACCAGGTTCTGTTACCCAGAATCCTTTGCAAACCTCAAAATTTGGCTAAAAAAACACATGTTCCTCACATTTCGGTGACAGAAAGTTCTGGAATCTGAGAGGAGCCACAAATTTCCTTCCACCCAGCGTTCCCCCAAGTCTCCCGATAAAAATGATACCTCACTTGTGTGGGTAGGCCTAGCGCCCGCGTCAGGAAACGCCCCAAAGCGCAACGTGGACACATACAAATTTTTGGAAGAAAACAGAGGTGTTTTTTGCGAAGTGCCTACCTGTAGATTTTGGCCTCTAGCTCAGCCGGCACCTAGGGAAACCTACCAAACCTGTGCATTTCTGAAAACTAGAGACCTAGGGGATTCCAAGGAGGGGTGACTTGCGGGGCTCGGACCAGGTTCTGTTACCCAGAATCCTTTGCAAACCTCAAAAAGTGGCTAAAAAAACAAGTTTTCCTCACATTTCGGTGACAGAAAGTTCTGGAATCTGAGAGGAGCCACAAATTTCCTTCCACCCAGCGTTCCCCCAAGTCTCCCGATAAAAATGATACCTCACTTGTGTGGGTAGGCCTAGCGCCCGCGACAGGAAACGCCCCAAAGCGCAACGTGGACACATCCAAATTTTTGGAAGAAAACAGAGGTGTTTTTTGCGAAGTGCCTACCTGTAGATTTTGGCCTATAGCTCAGCCGGCACCTAGGGAAACCTACCAAACCTGTGCATTTCTAAAAACTAGAGACATAGGGGAATCCAAGGAGGGGTGACTTGCGGGGCTGGGACCAGGTTCTGTTACCCAGAATCCTTTGCAAACCTCAAAAAGTTGCTAAAAAAACAAGTTTTCCTCACATTTCGGTGACAGAAAGTTCTGGAATCTGAGAGGAGCCACAAATTTCCTTCCACCCAGCGTTCCCCCAAGTCTCCCGATAAAAATGATTTCTCACTTGTGTGGGTTGGCCTAGCGCCCGCAACAGGAAACGCCCCAAAGCGCAACGTGGACACATCCAAATTTTTGGAAGAAAACAGGGGTGTTTTTTGCAAAGTGCCTACCTGTAGATTTTGGCCTAAAGCTCAGCCGGCACCTAGGGAAACCTACCAAACCTGTGCATTTCTAAAAACTAGAGACCTAGGGGAATCCAAGGAGGGGTGACTTGCGGGGCTGGGACCAGGTTCTGTTACCCAGAATCCTTTGCAAACCTCAAAATTTGGCTAAAAAAACACATGTTCCTCACATTTCTGTGGCAGAAAGTTCTGGAATCTGAGAGGAGCCACAAATTTCCTTCCACCCAGCGTTCCCCCAAGTCTCCCGATAAAAATGATACCTCACTTGTGTGGGTAGGCCTAGCGCCCGCGACAGGAAACGCCCCAAATTGCAACGTGGACACATGCAAATTTTTGGAAGAAAACAGAGGTGTTTTTTGCGAAGTGCCTACCTGTAGATTTTGGCCTCTAGCTCAGCCGGCACCTAGGGAAACCTACCAAACCTGTGCATTTCTGAAAACTAGAGACCTAGGGGATTCCAAGGAGGGGTGACTTGCGGGGCTCGGACCAGGTTCTGTTACCCAGAATCCTTTGCAAACCTCAAAAAGTGGCTAAAAAAACAAGTTTTCCTCACATTTCGGTGACAGAAAGTTCTGGAATCTGAGAGGAGCCACAAATTTCCTTCCACCCAGCGTTCCCCCAAGTCTCCTGATAAAAATGATACCTCACTTGTGTGGGTAGGCCTAGCGCCCGCGTCAGGAAACGCCCCAAAGCGCAACGTGGACACATACACATTTTTGGAAGAAAACAGAGGTGTTTTTTGCGAAGTGCCTACCTGTAGATTTTGGCCTCTAGCTCAGCCGGCACCTAGGGAAACCTACCAAACCTGTGCATTTCTGAAAACTAGAGACCTTGGGGAATCCAAGGAGGGGTGACTTGCGGGGTTCGGACCAGGTTCTGTTACCCAGAATCCTTTGGAAACCTCAAAAAGTGGTTAAAAAAACAAGTTTTCCTCACATTTCGGTGACAGAAAGTTCTGGAATCTGAGAGGAGCCACAAATTTCCTTCCACCCAGCGTTCCCCCAAGTCTCCCGATAAAAATGATACCTCACTTGTGTGGGTAGGCCTAGCGCCCGCGACAGGAAACGCCCCAAAGCGCAACGTGGACACATACAAATTTTTGGAAGAAAACAGAGGTGTTTTTTGCGAAGTGCCTACCTGTACATTTTGGCCTCTAGCTCAGCCGGCACCTAGGGAAACCTACCAAACCTGTGCATATCTGAAAACTAGAGACCTAGGGAAATCCAAGGAGGGGTGACTTGCGGGGCTCGGACCAGGTTCTGTTACCCAGAATCCTTTGCAAACCACAAAAAGTGGCTAAAAAAACAAGTTTTCCTCACATTTCGGTGACAGAAAGTTCTGGAATCTGAGAGGAGCCACAAATTTCCTTCCACCCAGCGTTCCCACAAGTCTCCCGATAAAAATGATACCTCACTTGTGTGGGTAGGCCTAGCGCTCGCGACAGGAAACGCCCCAAAACGCAACGTGGACACATCCAAATTTTTTGAAGAAAACAGAGGTGTTTTTTGCAAAGTGCCTACCTGTAGATTTTGGCCTCTAGCTCAGCCGGCAACTAGGGAAACCTACCAAACCTGTGCATTTCTGAAAACTAGAGACCTAGGGGAATCCAAGAAGGTGTGACTTGCGGGGCTCGGACCAGGTTCTGTTAGCCAGAATCCTTTGCAAACCTCAAAAAGTTGCTAAAAAAACAAGTTTTCCTCGCATTTCGGTGACAGAAAGTTATGGAATCTGAGAGGAGCCACAAATTTCCTTCCACCCAGCGTTCCCCCAAGTCTCCCGATAAAAATGATACCTCACTTGTGTGGGTAGGCCTAGCGCCCGCGTCAGGAAACGCCCCAAAGCGCAACGTGGACACATACAAATTTTTGGAAGAAAACAGAGGTGTTTTTTGCGAAGTGCCTACCTGTAGATTTTGGCCTCTAGCTCAGCCGGCACCTAGGGAAACCTACCAAACCTGTGCATTTCTGAAAACTAGAGACCTAGGGGATTCCAAGGAGGGGTGACTTGCGGGGCTCGGACCAGGTTCTGTTACCCAGAATCCTTTGCAAACCTCAAAAAGTGGCTAAAAAAACAAGTTTTCCTCACATTTCGGTGACAGAAAGTTCTGGAATCTGAGAGGAGCCACAAATTTCCTTCCACCCAGCGTTCCCCCAAGTCTCCCGATAAAAATGATACCTCACTTGTGTGGGTAGGCCTAGCGCCCGCGACAGGAAACGCCCCAAAGCGCAACGTGGACACATCCAAATTTTTGGAAGAAAACAGAGGTGTTTTTTGCGAAGTGCCTACCTGTAGATTTTGGCCTATAGCTCAGCCGGCACCTAGGGAAACCTACCAAACCTGTGCATTTCTAAAAACTAGAGACATAGGGGAATCCAAGGAGGGGTGACTTGCGGGGCTGGGACCAGGTTCTGTTACCCAGAATCCTTTGCAAACCTCAAAAAGTTGCTAAAAAAACAAGTTTTCCTCACATTTCGGTGACAGAAAGTTCTGGAATCTGAGAGGAGCCACAAATTTCCTTCCACCCAGCGTTCCCCCAAGTCTCCCGATAAAAATGATTTCTCACTTGTGTGGGTTGGCCTAGCGCCCGCAACAGGAAACGCCCCAAAGCGCAACGTGGACACATCCAAATTTTTGGAAGAAAACAGGGGTGTTTTTTGCAAAGTGCCTACCTGTAGATTTTGGCCTAAAGCTCAGCCGGCACCTAGGGAAACCTACCAAACCTGTGCATTTCTAAAAACTAGAGACCTAGGGGAATCCAAGGAGGGGTGACTTGCGGGGCTGGGACCAGGTTCTGTTACCCAGAATCCTTTGCAAACCTCAAAATTTGGCTAAAAAAACACATGTTCCTCACATTTCTGTGGCAGAAAGTTCTGGAATCTGAGAGGAGCCACAAATTTCCTTCCACCCAGCGTTCCCCCAAGTCTCCCGATAAAAATGATACCTCACTTGTGTGGGTAGGCCTAGCGCCCGCGACAGGAAACGCCCCAAATTGCAACGTGGACACATGCAAATTTTTGGAAGAAAACAGAGGTGTTTTTTGCGAAGTGCCTACCTGTAGATTTTGGCCTCTAGCTCAGCCGGCACCTAGGGAAACCTACCAAACCTGTGCATTTCTGAAAACTAGAGACCTAGGGGATTCCAAGGAGGGGTGACTTGCGGGGCTCGGACCAGGTTCTGTTACCCAGAATCCTTTGCAAACCTCAAAAAGTGGCTAAAAAAACAAGTTTTCCTCACATTTCGGTGACAGAAAGTTCTGGAATCTGAGAGGAGCCACAAATTTCCTTCCACCCAGCGTTCCCCCAAGTCTCCTGATAAAAATGATACCTCACTTGTGTGGGTAGGCCTAGCGCCCGCGTCAGGAAACGCCCCAAAGCGCAACGTGGACACATACAAATTTTTGGAAGAAAACAGAGGTGTTTTTTGCGAAGTGCCTACCTGTAGATTTTGGCCTCTAGCTGAGCCGGCACCTAGGGAAACCTACCAAACCTGTGCATTTCTGAAAACTAGAGACCTTGGGGAATCCAAGGAGGGGTGACTTGCGGGGTTCGGACCAGGTTCTGTTACCCAGAATCCTTTGGAAACCTCAAAAAGTGGTTAAAAAAACAAGTTTTCCTCACATTTCGGTGACAGAAAGTTCTGGAATCTGAGAGGAGCCACAAATTTCCTTCCACCCAGCGTTCCCCCAAGTCTCCCGATAAAAATGATACCTCACTTGTGTGGGTAGGCCTAGCGCCCGCGACAGGAAACGCCCCAAAGCGCAACGTGGACACATACAAATTTTTGGAAGAAAACAGAGGTGTTTTTTGCGAAGTGCCTACCTGTACATTTTGGCCTCTAGCTCAGCCGGCACCTAGGGAAACCTACCAAACCTGTGCATATCTGAAAACTAGAGACCTAGGGAAATCCAAGGAGGGGTGACTTGCGGGGCTCGGACCAGGTTCTGTTACCCAGAATCCTTTGCAAACCACAAAAAGTGGCTAAAAAAACAAGTTTTCCTCACATTTCGGTGACAGAAAGTTCTGGAATCTGAGAGGAGCCACAAATTTCCTTCCACCCAGCGTTCCCACAAGTCTCCCGATAAAAATGATACCTCACTTGTGTGGGTAGGCCTAGCGCTCGCGACAGGAAACGCCCCAAAACGCAACGTGGACACATCCAAATTTTTTGAAGAAAACAGAGGTGTTTTTTGCAAAGTGCCTACCTGTAGATTTTGGCCTCTAGCTCAGCCGGCAACTAGGGAAACCTACCAAACCTGTGCATTTCTGAAAACTAGAGACCTAGGGGAATCCAAGAAGGTGTGACTTGCGGGGCTCGGACCAGGTTCTGTTAGCCAGAATCCTTTGCAAACCTCAAAAAGTTGCTAAAAAAACAAGTTTTCCTCGCATTTCGGTGACAGAAAGTTATGGAATCTGAGAGGAGCCACAAATTTCCTTCCACCCAGCGTTCCCCCAAGTCTCCCGATAAAAATGATACCTCACTTGTGTGGGTAGGCCTAGCGCCCGCGACAGGAAACGCCCCAAAGCGCAACGTGGACACATTCCGATTGGAAGAAAACTGAGGTGTTTTTTGCGAAGTGCCTACATGTAGATTTTGGCCTCTAGCTCAGCCGGCACCTAGGGAAACCTACCAAACCTGTGCATTTCTGAAAACTAGAGACCTAGGGGAATCCAAGGAGGGGTGACTTGTGGGGCTCGGACCAGGTTCTGTTACCCAGAATCCTTTGCAAACCTCAAAATTTGGCTAAAAAAACACATGTTCCTCACATTTCTGTGGCAGAAAGTTCTGGAATCTGAGAGGAGCCACAAATTTCCTTCCACCCAGCGTTCCCCCAAGTCTCCCGATAAAAATGATACCTCACTTGTGTGGGTAGGCCTAGCGCCCGCGACAGGAAACGCCCCAAATTGCAACGTGGACACATGCAAATTTTTGGAAGAAAACAGAGGTGTTTTTTGCGAAGTGCCTACCTGTAGATTTTGGCCTCTAGCTCAGCCGGCAGCTAGGGAAACCTACCAAACCTGTGCATTTCTGAAAACTAGAGACCTAGGGGATTCCAAGGAGGGGTTACTTGCGGGGCTCGGACCAGGTTCTGTTACCCAGAATCCTTTGCAAACCTCAAAAAGTGGCTAAAAAAACAAGTTTTCCTCACATTTCGGTGACAGAAAGTTCTGGAATCTGAGAGGAGCCACAAATTTCCTTCCACCCAGCGTTCCCCCAAGTCTCCCGATAAAAATGATACCTCACTTGTGTGGGTAGGCCTAGCGCCCGCGTCAGGAAACGCCCCAAAGCGCAACGTGGACACATACACATTTTTGGAAGAAAACAGAGGTGTTTTTTGCGAAGTGCCTACCTGTAGATTTTGGCCTCTAGCTGAGCCGGCACCTAGGGAAACCTACCAAACCTGTGCATTTCTGAAAACTAGAGACCTTGGGGAATCCAAGGAGGGGTGACTTGCGGGGTTCGGACCAGGTTCTGTTACCCAGAATCCTTTGGAAACCTCAAAAAGTGGCTAAAAAAACAAGTTTTCCTCACATTTCGGTGACAGAAAGTTCTGGAATCTGAGAGGAGCCACAAATTTCCTTCCACCCAGCGTTCCCCCAAGTCTCCCGATAAAAATGATACCTCACTTGTGTGGGTAGGCCTAGCGCCCGCGACAGGAAACGCCCCAAAGCGCAACGTGGACACATACACATTTTTGGAAGAAAACAGAGGTGTTTTTTGCAAAGTGCCTACCTGTAGATTTTGGCCTCTAGCTCAGCCGGCAACTAGGGAAACCTACCAAACCTGTGCATTTCTGAAAACTAGAGACCTAGGGGAATCCAAGAAGGTGTGACTTGCGGGGCTCGGACCAGGTTCTGTTACCCAGAATCCTTTGGAAACCTCAAAAAGTTGCTAAAAAAACAAGTTTTCCTCACATTTCGGTGACAGAAAGTTCTGGAATCTGAGAGGAGCCACAAATTTCCTTCCACCCAGCGTTCCCCCAAGTCTCCCGATAAAAATGATACCTCACTTGTGTGGGTAGGCCTAGCGCCCGCGAGAGGAAACGCCCCAAAGTGCAACGTGGACACATAAAATTTTTTGGAAGAAAACAGAGGTGTTTTTTGCGAAGTGCCTACCTGTAGATTTTGGCCTCTAGCTCAGCCGGCACCTAGGGAAACCTACCAAACCTGTGCATTTCTGAAAACTAGAGACCTAGGGGAATCCAAGAAGGTGTGACTTGCGGGGCTCGGACCAGGTTCTGTTAGCCAGAATCCTTTGCAAACCTCAAAAAGTTGCTAAAAAAACAAGTTTTCCTCACATTTCGGTGACAGAAAGTTCTGGAATCTGAGAGGAGCCACAAATTTCCTTCCACCCAGCGTTTCCCCAAGTCTCCCGATAAAAATGATACCTCACTTGTGTGGGTAGGCCTAGCGCCCGCGACAGGAAACGCCCCAAAGCGCAACGTGGACACATTCCGATTGGAAGAAAACAGAGGTGTTTTTTGCGAAGTGCCTACATGTAGATTTTGGCCTCTAGCTCAGCCGGCACCTAGGGAAACCTACCAAACCTGTGCATTTCTGAAAACTAGAGAACTAGGGGAATCCAAGGAGGGGTGACTTGTGGGGCTCGGACCAGGTTCTGTTACCCAGAATGCTTTGCAAACCTCAAAATTTGGCTAAAAAAACACATGTTCCTCACATTTCTGTGGCAGAAAGTTCTGGAATCTGAGAGGAGCCACAAATTTCCTTCCACCCAGCGTTCCCCCAAGTCTCCCGATAAAAATGATACCTCACTTGTGTGGGTAGGCCTAGCGCCCGCGACAGGAAACGCCCCAAATTGCAACGTGGACACATGCAAATTTTTGGAAGAAAACAGAGGTGTTTTTTGCGAAGTGCCTACCTGTAGATTTTGGCCTCTAGCTCAGCCGGCACCTAGGGAAACCTACCAAACCTGTGCATTTCTGAAAACTAAAGACCTAGGGGATTCCAAGGAGGGGTTACTTGCGGGGCTCGGACCAGGTTCTGTTACCCAGAATCCTTTGCAAACCTCAAAAAGTGGCTAAAAAAACAAGTTTTCCTCACATTTCGGTGACAGAAAGTTCTGGAATCTGAGAGGAGCCACAAATTTCCTTCCACCCAGCGTTCCCCCAAGTCTCCCGATAAAAATGATACCTCACTTGTGTGGGTAGGCCTAGCGCCCGCGTCAGGAAACGCCCCAAAGCGCAACGTGGACACATACACATTTTTGGAAGAAAACAGAGGTGTTTTTTGCGAAGTGCCTACCTGTAGATTTTGGCCTCTAGCTGAGCCGGCACCTAGGGAAACCTACCAAACCTGTGCATTTCTGAAAACTAGAGACCTTGGGGAATCCAATGAGGGGTGACTTGCGGGGTTCGGACCAGGTTCTGTTACCCAGAATCCTTTGGAAACCTCAAAAAGTGGTTAAAAAAACAAGTTTTCCTCACATTTCGGTGACAGAAAGTTCTGGAATCTGAGAGGAGCCACAAATTTCCTTCCACCCAGCGTTCCCCCAAGTCTCCCGATAAAAATGATACCTCACTTGTGTGGGTAGGCCTAGCGCCCGCGACAGGAAACGCCCCAAAGCGCAACGTGGACACATACAAATTTTTGGAAGAAAACAGAGGTGTTTTTTGCGAAGTGCCTACCTGTACATTTTGGCCTCTAGCTCAGCCGGCACCTAGGGAAACCTACCAAACCTGTGCATATCTGAAAACTAGAGACCTAGGGAAATCCAAGGAGGGGTGACTTGCGGGGCTCGGACCAGGTTCTGTTACCCAGAATCCTTTGCAAACCACAAAAAGTGGCTAAAAAAACAAGTTTTCCTCACATTTCGGTGACAGAAAGTTCTGGAATCTGAGAGGAGCCACAAATTTCCTTCCACCCAGCGTTCCCACAAGTCTCCCGATAAAAATGATACCTCACTTGTGTGGGTAGGCCTAGCGCTCGCGACAGGAAACGCCCCAAAACGCAACGTGGACACATCCAAATTTTTTGAAGAAAACAGAGGTGTTTTTTGCAAAGTGCCTACCTGTAGATTTTGGCCTCTAGCTCAGCCGGCAACTAGGGAAACCTACCAAACCTGTTCATTTCTGAAAACTAGAGACCTAGGGGAATCCAAGAAGGTGTGACTTGCGGGGCTCGGACCAGGTTCTGTTAGCCAGAATCCTTTGCAAACCTCAAAAAGTTGCTAAAAAAACAAGTTTTCCTCGCATTTCGGTGACAGAAAGTTATGGAATCTGAGAGGAGCCACAAATTTCCTTCCACCCAGCGTTCCCCCAAGTCTCCCGATAAAAATGATACCTCACTTGTGTGGGTAGGCCTAGCGCCCGCGACAGGAAACGCCCCAAAGCGCAACGTGGACACATTCCGATTGGAAGAAAACTGAGGTGTTTTTTGCGAAGTGCCTACATGTAGATTTTGGCCTCTAGCTCAGCCGGCACCTAGGGAAACCTACCAAACCTGTGCATTTCTGAAAACTAGAGACCTAGGGGAATCCAAGGAGGGGTGACTTGTGGGGCTCGGACCAGGTTCTGTTACCCAGAATCCTTTGCAAACCTCAAAATTTGGCTAAAAAAACACATGTTCCTCACATTTCTGTGGCAGAAAGTTCTGGAATCTGAGAGGAGCCACAAATTTCCTTCCACCCAGCGTTCCCCCAAGTCTCCCGATAAAAATGATACCTCACTTGTGTGGGTAGGCCTAGCGCCCGCGACAGGAAACGCCCCAAATTGCAACGTGGACACATGCAAATTTTTGGAAGAAAACAGAGGTGTTTTTTGCGAAGTGCCTACCTGTAGATTTTGGCCTCTAGCTCAGCCGGCAGCTAGGGAAACCTACCAAACCTGTGCATTTCTGAAAACTAGAGACCTAGGGGATTCCAAGGAGGGGTTTCTTGCGGGGCTCGGACCAGGTTCTGTTACCCAGAATCCTTTGCAAACCTCAAAAAGTGGCTAAAAAAACAAGTTTTCCTCACATTTCGGTGACAGAAAGTTCTGGAATCTGAGAGGAGCCACAAATTTCCTTCCACCCAGCGTTCCCCCAAGTCTCCCGATAAAAATGATACCTCACTTGTGTGGGTAGGCCTAGCGCCCGCGTCAGGAAACGCCCCAAAGCGCAACGTGGACACATACACATTTTTGGAAGAAAACAGAGGTGTTTTTTGCGAAGTGCCTACCTGTAGATTTTGGCCTCTAGCTGAGCCGGCACCTAGGGAAACCTACCAAACCTGTGCATTTCTGAAAACTAGAGACCTTGGGGAATCCAAGGAGGGGTGACTTGCGGGGTTCGGACCAGGTTCTGTTACCCAGAATCCTTTGGAAACCTCAAAAAGTGGCTAAAAAAACAAGTTTTCCTCACATTTCGGTGACAGAAAGTTCTGGAATCTGAGAGGAGCCACAAATTTCCTTCCACCCAGCGTTCCCCCAAGTCTCCCGATAAAAATGATACCTCACTTGTGTGGGTAGGCCTAGCGCCCGCGACAGGAAACGCCCCAAAGCGCAACGTGGACACATACACATTTTTGGAAGAAAACAGAGGTGTTTTTTGCAAAGTGCCTACCTGTAGATTTTGGCCTCTAGCTCAGCCGGCAACTAGGGAAACCTACCAAACCTGTGCATTTCTGAAAACTAGAGACCTAGGGGAATCCAAGAAGGTGTGACTTGCGGGGCTCGGACCAGGTTCTGTTACCCAGAATCCTTTGGAAACCTCAAAAAGTTGCTAAAAAAACAAGTTTTCCTCACATTTCGGTGACAGAAAGTTCTGGAATCTGAGAGGAGCCACAAATTTCCTTCCACCCAGCGTTCCCCCAAGTCTCCCGATAAAAATGATACCTCACTTGTGTGGGTAGGCCTAGCGCCCGCGAGAGGAAACGCCCCAAAGTGCAACGTGGACACATAAAATTTTTTGGAAGAAAACAGAGGTGTTTTTTGCGAAGTGCCTACCTGTAGATTTTGGCCTCTAGCTCAGCCGGCACCTAGGGAAACCTACCAAACCTGTGCATTTCTGAAAACTAGAGACCTAGGGGAATCCAAGAAGGTGTGACTTGCGGGGCTCGGACCAGGTTCTGTTAGCCAGAATCCTTTGCAAACCTCAAAAAGTTGCTAAAAAAACAAGTTTTCCTCACATTTCGGTGACAGAAAGTTCTGGAATCTGAGAGGAGCCACAAATTTCCTTCCACCCAGCGTTTCCCCAAGTCTCCCGATAAAAATGATACCTCACTTGTGTGGGTAGGCCTAGCGCCCGCGACAGGAAACGCCCCAAAGCGCAACGTGGACACATTCCGATTGGAAGAAAACAGAGGTGTTTTTTGCGAAGTGCCTACATGTAGATTTTGGCCTCTAGCTCAGCCGGCACCTAGGGAAACCTACCAAACCTGTGCATTTCTGAAAACTAGAGAACTAGGGGAATCCAAGGAGGGGTGACTTGTGGGGCTCGGACCAGGTTCTGTTACCCAGAATGCTTTGCAAACCTCAAAATGTGGCTAAAAAAACACATGTTCCTCACATTTCTGTGGCAGAAAGTTCTGGAATCTGAGAGGAGCCACAAATTTCCTTCCACCCAGCGTTCCCCCAAGTCTCCCGATAAAAATGATACCTCACTTGTGTGGGTAGGCCTAGCGCCCGCGACAGGAAACGCCCCAAATTGCAACGTGGACACATGCAAATTTTTGGAAGAAAACAGAGGTGTTTTTTGCGAAGTGCCTACCTGTAGATTTTGGCCTCTAGCTCAGCCGGCACCTAGGGAAACCTACCAAACCTGTGCATTTCTGAAAACTAAAGACCTAGGGGATTCCAAGGAGGGGTTACTTGCGGGGCTCGGACCAGGTTCTGTTACCCAGAATCCTTTGCAAACCTCAAAAAGTGGCTAAAAAAACAAGTTTTCCTCACATTTCGGTGACAGAAAGTTCTGGAATCTGAGAGGAGCCACAAATTTCCTTCCACCCAGCGTTCCCCCAAGTCTCCCGATAAAAATGATACCTCACTTGTGTGGGTAGGCCTAGCGCCCGCGTCAGGAAACGCCCCAAAGCGCAACGTGGACACATACACATTTTTGGAAGAAAACAGAGGTGTTTTTTGCGAAGTGCCTACCTGTAGATTTTGGCCTCTAGCTGAGCCGGCACCTAGGGAAACCTACCAAACCTGTGCATTTCTGAAAACTAGAGACCTTGGGGAATCCAATGAGGGGTGACTTGCGGGGTTCGGACCAGGTTCTGTTACCCAGAATCCTTTGGAAACCTCAAAAAGTGGCTAAAAAAACAAGTTTTCCTCACATTTCGGTGACAGAAAGTTCTGGAATCTGAGAGGAGCCACAAATTTCCTTCCACCCAGCGTTCCCCCAAGTCTCCCGATAAAAATGATACCTCACTTGTGTGGGTAGGCCTAGCGCCCGCGACAGGAAACGCCCCAAAGCGCAACGTGGACACATACACATTTTTGGAAGAAAACAGAGGTGTTTTTTGCAAAGTGCCTACCTGTAGATTTTGGCCTCTAGCTCAGCCGGCAACTAGGGAAACCTACCAAACCTGTGCATTTCTGAAAACTAGAGACCTAGGGGAATCCAAGAAGGTGTGACTTGCGGGGCTCGGACCAGGTTCTGTTAGCCAGAATCCTTTGCAAACCTCAAAAAGTTGATAAAAAAACAAGTTTTCCTCACATTTCGGTGACAGAAAGTTCTGGAATCTGAGAGGAGCCACAAATTTCCTTCCACCCAGCGTTCCCCCAAGTCTCCCGATAAAAATGATACCTCACTTGTGTGGGTAGGCCTAGCGCCCGCGAGAGGAAACGCCCCAAAGTGCAACGTGGACACATAAAATTTTTTGGAAGAAAACAGAGGTGTTTTTTGCGAAGTGCCTACCTGTAGATTTTGACCTCTAGCTCAGCCGGCACCTAGGGAAACCTACCAAACCTGTGCATTTCTGAAAACTAGAGACCTAGGGGAATCCAAGGAGGGGTGACTTGTGGGGCTCGGACCAGTTTCTGTCACCCAGAATCCTTTGCAAACCTCAAAAAGTGGCTAAAAAAACAAGTTTTCCTCAAATTTCGGTGACAGAAAGTTCTGGAATCTGAGGGGAGGCACAAATTTCCTTCCACCCAGCGTTTCCCCAAGTCTCCCGATAAAAATGATACCTCACTTGTGTGGGTAGGCCTAGCGCTCGCGACAGGAAACTCACCAAAGCGCAACGTGGACATATCCAAATTTTTTGAAGAAAACAGAGGTGTTTTTTGCAAAGTGCCTACCTGTAGATTTTGGCCTCTAGCTCAGCCGGCACCTAGGGAAACCTACCAAACCTGTGCATTTCTGAAAACTAGAGACCTAGGGGAATCCAAGGAGGGGTGACTTGCGGGGCTCGGACCAGGTTCTGTTAGCCAGAATCCTTTGCAAACCTCAAACAGTTGCTAAAAAAACAAGTTTTCCTCACATTTCGGTGACAGAAAGTTCTGGAATCTGAGAGGAGCCACAAATTTCCTTCAACCCAGCGTTCCCCCAAGTCTCCCGATAAAAATGATACCTCACTTGTGTGGGTAGGCCTAGCGCTCGCGACAGGAAACGCCCCAAAACGCAACGTGGACACATCCAAATTTTTTGAAGAAAACAAAGGTGTTTTTTGCAAAGTGCCTACCTGTAGATTTTGGCCTCTAGCTCAGCCGGCAACTAGGGAAACCTACCAAACCTGTGCATTTCTGAAAACTAGAGACCTTGGGGAATCCAAGAAGGTGTGACTTGCGGGGCTCGGACCAGGTTCTGTTAGCCAGAATCCTTTGCAAACCTCAAAAAGTTGCTAAAAAAACAAGTTTTCCTCACATTTCGGTGACAGAAAGTTCTGGAATCTGAGAGGAGCCACAAATTTCCTTCCACCCAGCGTTCCCCCAAGTCTCCCGATAAAAATGATACCTCACTTGTGTGGGTAGGCCTAGCGCCCGCGACATGAAACGCCCCAAAGCGCAACGTGGACACATAAAATTTTTTGGAAGAAAACAGAGGTGTTTTTTGCGAAGTGCCTATCTGTAGATTTTGGCCTCTAGCTCAGCCGGCACCTAGGGAAACCTACCAAACCTGTGCATTCCTGAAAACTAGAGACCTAGGGGAATCCAAGGAGGGGTGACTTGTGGGGCTCGGACCAGGTTCTGTTACCCAGAATCCTTTGGAAACCTCAAAAAGTGGCTAAAAAAACAAGTTTTCCTCACATTTCGGTGACAGAAAGTTCTGGAATCTGAGAGGAGCCACAAATTTCCTTCCACCCAGCGTTCCCCCAAGTCTCCCGATAAAAATGATACCTCACTTGTGTGGGTAGGCCTAGCGCCCGCGACAGGAAACGCCCCAAAGCGCAACGTGGACACATTAATTTTTTTGGAAGAAAACAAAGGTGTTTTTTGCGAAGTGCCTACCTGTAGATTTTGGCCTCTAGCTCAGCCGGCAACTAGGGAAACCTACCAAACCTGTGCATTTCTGAAAACTAGAGACCTAGGGGAATCCAAGGAGGGGTGACTTGCGGGGCTCGGACCTGGTTCTGTTAGCCAGAATCCTTTGCAAACCTCAAAAAGTGGCTAAAAAAACAAGTTTTCCTCACATTTCGGTGACAGAAAGTTCTGGAATCTGAGAGGAGCCACAAATTTCCTTCCACCCAGCGTTCCCCCAAGTCTCCCGATAAAAATGATACCTCACTTGTGTGGGTAGGCCTAGCGCCCGCGAGAGGAAACGCCCCAAAGTGCAACGTGGACACATTAATTTTTTTGGAAGAAAACAAAGGTGTTTTTTGCGAAGTGCCTACCTGTAGATTTTGACCTCTAGCTCAGCCGGCACCTAGGGAAACCTACCAAACCTGTGCATTTCTGAAAACTAGAGACCTAGGGGAATCCAAGGTGGGGTGACTTGTGGGGCTCGGACCAGTTTCTGTTACCCAGAATCCTTTGCAAACCTCAAAAAGTGGCTAAAAAAACAAGTTTTCCTCAAATTTCGGTGACAGAAAGTTCTGGAATCTGAGAGGAGCCACAAATTTCCTTCCACCCAGCGTTTCCCCAAGTCTCCCGATAAAAATGATACCTCACTTGTGTGGGTAGGCCTAGCGCCCGCGACAGGAAACGCCCCAAAGCGCAACGTGGACACATAAAATATTTTGGAAGAAAACAGAGGTGTTTTTTGCGAAGTGCCTATCTGTAGATTTTGGCCTCTAGCTCAGCCGGCACCTAGGGAAACCTACCAAACCTGTGCATTCCTGAAAACTAGAGACCTAGGGGAATCCAAGGAGGGGTGACTTGTGGGGCTCGGACCAGGTTCTGTTACCCAGAATCCTTTGCAAACCTCAAAAAGTGGCTAAAAAAACAAGTTTTCCTCACATTTCGGTGACAGAAAGTTCTGGAATCTGAGAGGAGCCACAAATTTCCTTCAACTCAGCGTTCCCCCAAGTCTCCCGATAAAAATGATACCTCACTTGTGTGGGTAGGCCTAGCGCTCGCGACAGGAAACGCCCCAAAGCGCAACGTGGACACATACAAATGTTTGGAAGAAAACAGAGGTGTTTTTTGCGAAGTGCCTACCTGTAGATTTTGGCCTCTAGCTCAGCCGGCACCTAGGGAAACCTACCAAACCTGTGCATTTCTGAAAACTAGAGACCTAGGGGAATCCAAGGAGGGGTGACTTGCGGGGCTCGGACCAGGTTCTGTTACCCAGAATCCTATGCGAAACCTCAAAAATTGGCTAAAAAAACATGTTTTCCACACATTTCGGTGACAGAAAGTTCTGGAATCTGAGAGGAGCCACAAATTTCCTTCCACCCAGCGTTCCCCCAAGTCTCCCGATAAAAATGATACCTCACTTGTGTGGGTAGGCCTAGCGCCCGCGACAGGAAACACCCCAAAGCGCAACGTGGACACATACAAATTTTTGGAAGAAAACAGAGGTGTTTTTTGCGAAGTGCCTACCTGTAGATTTTGGCCTCTAGCTCAGCCGGCACCTAGGGAAACCTACCAAACTTGTGCATTTCTGAAAACTAGAGACCTAGGTGAATCGAAGGAGGGGTGACTTGCGGGGCTCGGACCAGGTTCTGTTACCCAGAATCCTATGCGAAACCTCAAAAATTGGCTAAAAAAACATGTTTTCCACACATTTCGGTGACAGAAAGTTCTGGAATCTGAGAGGAGCCACAAATTTCCTTCCAACCAGCGTTCCTCCAAGTCTCCCGATAAAAATGATACCTCACTTGTGTGGGTAGGCCTAGCGCTCGCGACAGGAAACGCCCCAAAGCGCAACGTGGACACATCCAAATTTTTTGAAAAAAACAGAGGTGTTTTTTGCAAAGTGCCTACCTGTAGATTTTGGCCTCTAGCTCAGCCGGCACCTAGGGAAACCTACCAAACCTCTGCATTTCTGAAAACTAGAGACCTAGGGGAATCCAATGAGGGGTGCCTTGCGGGGCTCGGACCAGGTTCTGTTAGCCAGAATCCTTTGCAAACCTCAAAAAGTGGCTAAAAAAACAAGTTTTCCTCACATTTCGGTGACAGAAAGTTCTGGAATCTGAGAGGAGCTCAAATTTCCTTCCACCCAGCGTTCCCCCAAGTCTCCCGATAAAAATGATACATCACTTGTGTGGGTAGGCCTAGCGCCCGCGACAGTAAACGCCCCAAAGCGCAACGTGGACACATACAAATCTTTGGAAGAAAACAGAGGTGTTTTTTGCGAAGTGCCTACCTGTAGATTTTGGCCTCTAGCTCAGCCGGCACCTAGGGAAACCTACCAAACCTGTGCATTTCTGAAAACTAGAGACCTAGGGGAATCGAAGGAGGGGTGACTTGCGGGGCTCGGTCCAGGTTCTGTTACCCAGAATCCTATGCGAAACCTCAAAAATTGGCTAAAAAAACATGTTTTCCACACATTTCGGTGACAGAAAGTTCTAGAATCTGAGAGGAGCCACAAATTTCCTTCCACCCAGCGTTCCTCCAAGTCTCCCGATAAAAATGATACCTCACTTGTGTGGGTAGGCCTAGCGCCCGCGACAGGAAACGCCCCAAAGCGCAACGTGGACATATACAAATGTTTGGAAGAAAACAGAGGTGTTTTTTGCGAAGTGCCTACCTGTAGATTTTAGCCTCTAGCTCAGCCGGCACCTAGGGAAACCTACCAAACCTGTGCATTTCTGAAAACTAGAGACCTAGGGGAATCCAAGGAGGGGTGACTTGCGGGGCTCGGACCAGGTTCTGTTACCCAGAATCCTATGCGAAACCTCAAAAATTGGCTAAAAAAACATGTTTTCCACACATTTCGGTGACAGAAAGTTCTGGAATCTGAGAGGAGCCACAAATTTCCTTCCACCCAGCGTTCCCCCAAGTCTCCCGATAAAAATGATACCTCACTTGTGTGGGTAGGCCTAGCGCCCGCGACAGGAAACACCCCAAAGCGCAACGTGGACACATACAAATTTTTGGAAGAAAACAGAAGTGTTTTTTGCGAAGTGCCTACCTGTAGATTTTGGCCTCTAGCTCAGCCGGCACCTAGGGAAACCTACCAAACCTGTGCATTTCTGAAAACTAGAGACCTAGGGGAATCGAAGGAGGGGTGACTTGCGGGGCTCGGACCAGGTTCTGTTACCCAGAATCCTATGCGAAACCTCAAAAATTGGCTAAAAAAACATGTTTTCCTCACATTTCGGTGACAGAAAGTTCTGGAATCTGAGAGGAGCCACAAATTTCCTTCCACCCAGCGTTCCTCCAAGTCTCCCGATAAAAATGATACCTCACTTGTGTGGGTAGGCCTAGCGCTCGCGACAGGAAACTCCCCAAAGCGCAACGTGGACACATCCAAATTTTTTGAAGAAAACAGAGGTGTTTTTTGCAAAGTGCCTACCTGTAGATTTTGGCCTCTAGCTCAGCCGGCACCTAGGGAAACCTACCAAACCTCTGCATTTCTGAAAACTAGAGACCTAGGGGAATCCAATGAGGGGTGCCTTGCGGGGCTCGGAACAGGTTCTGTTAGCCAGAATCCTTTGCAAACCTCAAAAAGTGGCTAAAAAAACAAGTTTTCCTCACATTTCGGTGACAGAAAGTTCTGGAATCTGAGAGGAGCTCAAATTTCCTTCCACCCAGCGTTCCCCCAAGTCTCCCGATAAAAATGATACATCACTTGTGTGGGTAGGCCTAGCGCCCGCGACAGTAAACGCCCCAAAGCGCAACGTGGACACATACAAATTTTTGGAAGAAAACAGAGGTGTTTTTTGCGAAGTGCCTACCTGTAGATTTTGGCCTCTAGCTCAGCCGGCACCTAGGGAAACCTACCAAACCTGTGCATTTCTGAAAACTAGAGACCTAGGGGAATCGAAGAAGGGGTGACTTGCGGGGCTCGGACCAGGTTCTGTTACCCAGGATCCTATGCGAAACCTCAAAAATTGGCTAAAAAAACATGTTTTCCACACATTTCGGTGACAGAAAGTTCTGGAATCTGAGAGGAGCCACAAATTTCCTTCCACCCAGCGTTCCTCCAAGTCTCCCGATAAAAATGATACCTCACTTGTGTGGGTAGGCCTAGCGCTCGCGACAGGAAACGCCCCAAAGCGCAACGTGGACACATACAAATTTTTGGAAGAAAACAGAGGTGTTTTTTGCGAAGTGCCTACCTGTAGATTTTGGCCTCTAGCTCAGCCGGCACCTAGGGAAACCTACCAAACCTGTGCATTTCTGAAAACTAGAGACCTAGGGGAATCCAAGGAGGGGTGACTTGTGGGGCTCGGACCAGGTTCTGTTACCCAGAATCCTTTGGAAACCTCAAAAAGTGGCTAAAAAAACAAGTTTTCCTCACATTTCGGTGACAGAAAGTTCTGGAATCTGAGAGGAGCCACAAATTTCCTTCCACCCAGCGTTCCCCCAAGTCTCCCGATAAAAATGATACCTCACTTGTGTGGGTAGGCCTAGCGCCCGCGACAGGAAACGCCCCAAAGCGCAACGTGGACACATACACATTTTTGGAAGAAAACAGAGGTGTTTTTTGCAAAGTGCCTACCTGTAGATTTTGGCCTCTAGCTCAGCCGGCAACTAGGGAAACCTACCAAACCTGTGCATTTCTGAAAACTAGAGACCTAGGGGAATCCAAGGAGGGGTGACTTGCGGGGCTCGGACCAGGTTCTGTTAGCCAGAATCCTTTGCAAACCTCAAAAAGTGGCTAAAAAAACAAGTTTTCCTCACATTTCGGTGACAGAAAGTTCTGGAATCTGAGAGGAGCCACAAATTTCCTTCCACCCAGCGTTCCCCCAAGTCTCCCGATAAAAATGATACCTCACTTGTGTGGGTAGGCCTAGCGCTCGCGACAGGAAACGCCCCAAAGCGCAACGTGGACACATCCAAATTTTTTGAAGAAAACAGAGGTGTTTTTTGCAAAGTGCCTACCTGTAGATTTTGGCCTCTAGCTCAGCCGGCACATAGGGAAACCTACCAAACCTCTGCATTTCTGAAAACTAGAGACCTAGGGGAATCCAATGAGGGGTGCCTTGCGGGGCTCGGACCAGGTTCTGTTAGCCAGAATCCTTTGCAAACCTCAAAAAGTGGCTAAAAAAACAAGTTTTCCTCACATTTCGGTGACAGAAAGTTCTGGAATCTGAGAGGAGCTCAAATTTCCTTCCACCCAGCGTTCCCCCAAGTCTCCCGATAAAAATGATACATCACTTGTGTGGGTAGGCCTAGCGCCCGCGACAGTAAACGCCCCAAAGCGCAACGTGGACACATACAAATTTTTGGAAGAAAACAGAGGTGTTTTTTGCGAAGTGCCTACCTGTAGATTTTGGCCTCTAGCTCAGCCGGCACCTAGGGAAACCTACCAAACCTGTGCATTTCTGAAAACTAGAGACCTAGGGGAATCGAAGGAGGGGTGACTTGCGGGGCTCGGACCAGGTTCTGTTACCCAGAATCCTATGCGAAACCTCAAAAATTGGCTAAAAAAACATGTTTTCCACACATTTCGGTGACAGAAAGTTCTGGAATCTGAGAGGAGCCACAAATTTCCTTCCACCCAGCGTTCCTCCAAGTCTCCCGATAAAAATGATACCTCACTTGTGTGGGTAGGCCTAGCGCTCGCGACAGGAAACGCCCCAAAGCGCAACGTGGACACATACAAATTTTTGGAAGAAAACAGAGGTGTTTTTTGCGAAGTGCCTACCTGTAGATTTTGGCCTCTAGCTCAGCTGGCACCTAGGGAAACCTACCAAACCTGTGCATTTCTGAAAGCTAGAGACCTAGGGGAATCCAAGGAGGGGTGACTTGTGGGGCTCGGACAAGGTTCTGTTACCCAGAATCCTTTGCACACCTCAAAAAGTGGCTAAAAAAACAAGTTTTCCTCACATTTCGGTGACAGAAAGTTCTGGAATCTGAGAGGAGCCACAAATTTCCTTCCACCCAGCGTTCCCCCAAGTCTCCCGATAAAAATGATACCTCACTTGTGTGGGTAGGCCTAGCGCCCGCGACAGGAAACGCCCCAAAGCGCAACGTGGACACATACACATTTTTGGAAGAAAACAGAGGTGTTTTTTGCAAAGTGCCTACCTGTAGATTTTGGCCTCTAGCTCAGCCGGCAACTAGGGAAACCTACCAAACCTGTGCATTTCTGAAAACTAGAGACCTAGGGGAATCCAAGGAGGGGTGACTTGCGGGGCTCGGACCAGGTTCTGTTAGCCAGAATCCTTTGCAAACCTCAAAAAGTGGCTAAAAAAACAAGTTTTCCTCACATTTCGGTGACAGAAAGTTCTGGAATCTGAGAGGAGCCACAAATTTCCTTCCACCCAGCGTTCCCCCAAGTCTCCCGATAAAAATGATACCTCACTTGTGTGGGTAGGCCTAGCGCTCGCGACAGGAAACGCCCCAAAGCGCAACGTGGACACATCCAAATTTTTTGAAGAAAACAGAGGTGTTTTTTGCAAAGTGCCTACCTGTAGATTTTGGCCTCTAGCTCAGCCGGCACATAGGGAAACCTACCAAACCTCTGCATTTCTGAAAACTAGAGACCTAGGGGAATCCAATGAGGGGTGCCTTGCGGGGCTCGGACCAGGTTCTGTTAGCCAGAATCCTTTGCAAACCTCAAAAAGTGGCTAAAAAAACAAGTTTTCCTCACATTTCGGTGACAGAAAGTTCTGGAATCTGAGAGGAGCTCAAATTTCCTTCCACCCAGCGTTCCCCCAAGTCTCCCGATAAAAATGATACATCACTTGTGTGGGTAGGCCTAGCGCCCGCGACAGTAAACGCCCCAAAGCGCAACGTGGACACATACAAATTTTTGGAAGAAAACAGAGGTGTTTTTTGCGAAGTGCCTACCTGTAGATTTTGGCCTCTAGCTCAGCCGGCACCTAGGGAAACCTACCAAACCTGTGCATTTCTGAAAACTAGAGACCTAGGGGAATCGAAGGAGGGGTGACTTGCGGGGCTCGGACCAGGTTCTGTTACCCAGAATCCTATGCGAAACCTCAAAAATTGGCTAAAAAAACATGTTTTCCACACATTTCGGAGACAGAAAGTTCTGGAATCTGAGAGGAGCCACAAATTTCCTTCCACCCAGCGTTCCTCCAAGTCTCCCGATAAAAATGATACCTCACTTGTGTGGGTAGGCCTAGCGCTCGCGACAGGAAACGCCCCAAAGCGCAACGTGGACACATACAAATTTTTGGAAGAAAACAGAGGTGTTTTTTGCGAAGTGCCTACCTGTAGATTTTGGCCTCTAGCTCAGCTGGCACCTAGGGAAACCTACCAAACCTGTGCATTTCTGAAAACTAGAGACCTAGGGGAATCCAAGGAGGGGTGACTTGTGGGGCTCGGACCAGGTTCTGTTACCCAGAATCCTTTGGAAACCTCAAAAAGTGGCTAAAAAAACAAGTTTTCCTCCCATTTCGGTGACAGAAAGTTCTGGAATCTGAGAGGAGCCACAAATTTCCTTCCACCCAGCGTTCCCCCAAGTCTCCCGATAAAAATGATACCTCACTTGTGTGGGTAGGCCTAGCGCCCGCGACAGGAAACGCCCCAAAGCGCAACGTGGACACATACACATTTTTGGAAGAAAACAGAGGTGTTTTTTGCAAAGTGCCTACCTGTAGATTTTGGCCTCTAGCTCAGCCGGCAACTAGGGAAACCTACCAAACCTGTGCATTTCTGAAAACTAGAGACCTAGGGGAATCCAAGGAGGGGTGACTTGCGGGGCTCGGACCATGTTCTGTTAGCCAGAATCCTTTGCAAACCTCAAAAAGTGGCTAAAAAAACAAGTTTTCCTCACATTTCGGTGACAGAAAGTTCTGGAATCTGAGAGGAGCCACAAATTTCCTTCCACCCAGCGTTCCCCCAAGTCTCCCGATAAAAATGATACCTCACTTGTGTGAATAGGCCTAGCGCCCGCGAGAGGAAACGCCCCAAAGTGCAACGTGGACACATAAATTTTTTTGGAAGAAAACAAAGGTGTTTTTTGCGAAGTGCCTACCTGTAGATTTTGACCTCTAGCTCAGCCGGCACCTAGGGAAACCTACCAAACCTGTGCATTTCTGAAAACTAGAGACCTAGGGGAATCCAAGGAGGGGTGACTTGTGGGGCTCGGACCAGTTTCTGTTACCCAGAATCCTTTGCAAACCTCAAAAAGTGGCTAAAAAAACAAGTTTTCCTCAAATTTCGGTGACAGAAAGTTCTGGAATCTGAGAGGAGCCACAAATTTCCTTCCACCCAGCGTTCCTCCAAGTCTCCCGATAAAAATGATACCTCACTTGTGTGTGTAGGCCTAGCGCTCGCGACAGGAAACTCCCCAAAGCGCAACGTGGACACATCCAAATTTTTTGAAGAAAACAGAGGTGTTTTTTGCAAAGTGCCTACCTGTAGATTTTGGCCTCTAGCTCAGCCGGCACCTAGGGAAACCTACCAAACCTCTGCATTTCTGAAAACTAGAGACCTAGGGGAATCCAATGAGGGGTGCCTTGCAGGGCTCGGAACAGGTTCTGTTAGCCAGAATCCTTTGCAAACCTCAAAAAGTGGCTAAAAAAACAAGTTTTCCTCACATTTCGGTGACAGAAAGTTCTGGAATCTGAGAGGAGCTCAAATTTCCTTCCACCCAGCGTTCCCCCAAGTCTCCCGATAAAAATGATACATCACTTGTGTGGGTAGGCCTAGCGCCCGCGACAGTAAACGCCCCAAAGCGCAACGTGGACACATACAAATTTTTGGAAGAAAACAGAGGTGTTTTTTGCGAAGTGCCTACCTGTAGATTTTGGCCTCTAGCTCAGCCGGCACCTAGGGAAACCTACCAAACCTGTGCATTTCTGAAAACTAGAGACCTAGGGGAATCGAAGAAGGGGTGACTTGCGGGGCTCGGACCAGGTTCTGTTACCCAGAATCCTATGCGAAACCTCAAAAATTGGCTAAAAAAACATGTTTTCCACACATTTCGGTGACAGAAAATTCTGGAATCTGAGAGGAGCCACAAATTTCCTTCCACCCAGCGTTCCTCCAAGTCTCCCGATAAAAATGATACCTCACTTGTGTGGGTAGGCCTAGCGCTCGCGACAGGAAACGCCCCAAAGCGCAACGTGGACACATACAAATTTTTGGAAGAAAACAGAGGTGTTTTTTGCGAAGTGCCTACCTGTAGATTTTGGCCTCTAGCTCAGCCGGCACCTAGGGAAACCTACCAAACCTGTGCATTTCTGAAAACTAGAGACCTAGGGGAATCCAAGGAGGGGTGACTTGTGGGGCTCGGACCAGGTTCTGTTACCCAGAATCCTTTGGAAACCTCAAAAAGTGGCTAAAAAAACAAGTTTTCCTCACATTTCGGTGACAGAAAGTTCTGGAATCTGAGAGGAGCCACAAATTTCCTTCCACCCAGCGTTCCCCCAAGTCTCCCGATAAAAATGATACCTCACTTGTGTGGGTAGGCCTAGCGCCCGCGACAGGAAACGCCCCAAAGCGCAACGTGGACACATACACATTTTTGGAAGAAAACAGAGGTGTTTTTTGCAAAGTGCCTACCTGTAGATTTTGGCCTCTAGCTCAGCCGGCAACTAGGGAAACCTACCAAACCTGTGCATTTCTGAAAACTAGAGACCTAGGGGAATCCAAGGAGGGGTGACTTGCGGGGCTCGGACCAGGTTCTGTTAGCCAGAATCCTTTGCAAACCTCAAAAAGTGGCTAAAAAAACAAGTTTTCCTCACATTTCGGTGACAGAAAGTTCTGGAATCTGAGAGGAGCCACAAATTTCCTTCCACCCAGCGTTCCCCCAAGTCTCCCGATAAAAATGATACCTCACTTGTGTGGGTAGGCCTAGCGCTCGCGACAGGAAACGCCCCAAAGTGCAACGTGGACACATCCAAATTTTTTGAAGAAAACAGAGGTGTTTTTTGCAAAGTGCCTACCTGTAGATTTTGGCCTCTAGCTCAGCCGGCACCTAGGGAAACCTACCAAACCTGTGCATTTCTGAAAACTAGAGACCTAGGGGAATCCAAGGAGGGGTGACTTGCGGGGCTCGGACCAGGTTCTGTTACCCAGAATCCTATGCGAAACCTCAAAAATTGGCTAAAAAAACATGTTTTCCACACATTTCGGTGACAGAAAGTTCTGGAATCTGAGAGGAGCCACAAATTTCCTTCCACCCAGCGTTCCCCCAAGTCTCCCGATAAAAATGATACCTCACTTGTGTGGGTAGGCCTAGCGCCCGCGACAGGAAACACCCCAAAGCGCAACGTGGACACATACAAATTTTTGGAAGAAAACAGAGGTGTTTTTTGCGAAGTGCCTACCTGTAGATTTTGGCCTCTAGCTCAGCCGGCACCTAGGGAAACCTACCAAACTTGTGCATTTCTGAAAACTAGAGACCTAGGTGAATCGAAGGAGGGGTGACTTGCGGGGCTCGGACCAGGTTCTGTTACCCAGAATCCTATGCGAAACCTCAAAAATTGGCTAAAAAAACATGTTTTCCACACATTTCGGTGACAGAAAGTTCTGGAATCTGAGAGGAGCCACAAATTTCCTTCCACCCAGCGTTCCTCCAAGTCTCCCGATAAAAATGATACCTCACTTGTGTGGGTAGGCCTAGCGCTCGCGACAGGAAACGCCCCAAAGCGCAACGTGGACACATCCAAATTTTTTGAAAAAAACAGAGGTGTTTTTTGCAAAGTGCCTACCTGTAGATTTTGGCCTCTAGCTCAGCCGGCACCTAGGGAAACCTACCAAACCTCTGCATTTCTGAAAACTAGAGACCTAGGGGAATCCAATGAGGGGTGCCTTGCGGGGCTCGGACCAGGTTCTGTTAGCCAGAATCCTTTGCAAACCTCAAAAAGTGGCTAAAAAAACAAGTTTTCCTCACATTTCGGTGACAGAAAGTTCTGGAATCTGAGAGGAGCTCAAATTTCCTTCCACCCAGCGTTCCCCCAAGTCTCCCGATAAAAATGATACATCACTTGTGTGGGTAGGCCTAGCGCCCGCGACAGTAAACGCCCCAAAGCGCAACGTGGACACATACAAATCTTTGGAAGAAAACAGAGGTGTTTTTTGCGAAGTGCCTACCTGTAGATTTTGGCCTCTAGCTCAGCCGGCACCTAGGGAAACCTACCAAACCTGTGCATTTCTGAAAACTAGAGACCTAGGGGAATCGAAGGAGGGGTGACTTGCGGGGCTCGGTCCAGGTTCTGTTACCCAGAATCCTATGCGAAACCTCAAAAATTGGCTAAAAAAACATGTTTTCCACACATTTCGGTGACAGAAAGTTCTAGAATCTGAGAGGAGCCACAAATTTCCTTCCACCCAGCGTTCCTCCAAGTCTCCCGATAAAAATGATACCTCACTTGTGTGGGTAGGCCTAGCGCCCGCGACAGGAAACGCCCCAAAGCGCAACGTGGACATATACAAATGTTTGGAAGAAAACAGAGGTGTTTTTTGCGAAGTGCCTACCTGTAGATTTTGGCCTCTAGCTCAGCCGGCACCTAGGGAAACCTACCAAACCTGTGCATTTCTGAAAACTAGAGACCTAGGGGAATCCAAGGAGGGGTGACTTGCGGGGCTCGGACCAGGTTCTGTTACCCAGAATCCTATGCGAAACCTCAAAAATTGGCTAAAAAAACATGTTTTCCACACATTTCGGTGACAGAAAGTTCTGGAATCTGAGAGGAGCCACAAATTTCCTTCCACCCAGCGTTCCCCCAAGTCTCCCGATAAAAATGATACCTCACTTGTGTGGGTAGGCCTAGCGCCCGCGACAGGAAACACCCCAAAGCGCAACGTGGACACATACAAATTTTTGGAAGAAAACAGAAGTGTTTTTTGCGAAGTGCCTACCTGTAGATTTTGGCCTCTAGCTCAGCCGGCACCTAGGGAAACCTACCAAACCTGTGCATTTCTGAAAACTAGAGACCTAGGGGAATCGAAGGAGGGGTGACTTGCGGGGCTCGGACCAGGTTCTGTTACCCAGAATCCTATGCGAAACCTCAAAAATTGGCTAAAAAAACATGTTTTCCTCACATTTCGGTGACAGAAAGTTCTGGAATCTGAGAGGAGCCACAAATTTCCTTCCACCCAGCGTTCCTCCAAGTCTCCCGATAAAAATGATACCTCACTTGTG
Organism: Pleurodeles waltl; assembly: GCF_031143425.1. Taxonomy (NCBI): domain Eukaryota; kingdom Metazoa; phylum Chordata; class Amphibia; order Caudata; family Salamandridae; genus Pleurodeles; species Pleurodeles waltl. Next base: position 9,364 of record NW_027150192.1, on the reverse strand, counting down.
TGGGTAGGCCTAGCGCTCGCGACAGGAAACTCCCCAAAGCGCAACGTGGACACATCCAAATTTTTTGAAGAAAACAGAGGTGTTTTTTGCAAAGTGCCTACCTGTAGATTTTGGCCTCTAGCTCAGCCGGCACCTAGGGAAACCTACCAAACCTCTGCATTTCTGAAAACTAGAGACCTAGGGGAATCCAATGAGGGGTGCCTTGCGGGGCTCGGAACAGGTTCTGTTAGCCAGAATCCTTTGCAAACCTCAAAAAGTGGCTAAAAAAACAAGTTTTCCTCACATTTCGGTGACAGAAAGTTCTGGAATCTGAGAGGAGCTCAAATTTCCTTCCACCCAGCGTTCCCCCAAGTCTCCCGATAAAAATGATACATCACTTGTGTGGGTAGGCCTAGCGCCCGCGACAGTAAACGCCCCAAAGCGCAACGTGGACACATACAAATTTTTGGAAGAAAACAGAGGTGTTTTTTGCGAAGTGCCTACCTGTAGATTTTGGCCTCTAGCTCAGCCGGCACCTAGGGAAACCTACCAAACCTGTGCATTTCTGAAAACTAGAGACCTAGGGGAATCGAAGAAGGGGTGACTTGCGGGGCTCGGACCAGGTTCTGTTACCCAGGATCCTATGCGAAACCTCAAAAATTGGCTAAAAAAACATGTTTTCCACACATTTCGGTGACAGAAAGTTCTGGAATCTGAGAGGAGCCACAAATTTCCTTCCACCCAGCGTTCCTCCAAGTCTCCCGATAAAAATGATACCTCACTTGTGTGGGTAGGCCTAGCGCTCGCGACAGGAAACGCCCCAAAGCGCAACGTGGACACATACAAATTTTTGGAAGAAAACAGAGGTGTTTTTTGCGAAGTGCCTACCTGTAGATTTTGGCCTCTAGCTCAGCCGGCACCTAGGGAAACCTACCAAACCTGTGCATTTCTGAAAACTAGAGACCTAGGGGAATCCAAGGAGGGGTGACTTGTGGGGCTCGGACCAGGTTCTGTTACCCAGAATCCTTTGGAAACCTCAAAAAGTGGCTAAAAAAACAAGTTTTCCTCACATTTCGGTGACAGAAAGTTCTGGAATCTGAGAGGAGCCACAAATTTCCTTCCACCCAGCGTTCCCCCAAGTCTCCCGATAAAAATGATACCTCACTTGTGTGGGTAGGCCTAGCGCCCGCGACAGGAAACGCCCCAAAGCGCAACGTGGACACATACACATTTTTGGAAGAAAACAGAGGTGTTTTTTGCAAAGTGCCTACCTGTAGATTTTGGCCTCTAGCTCAGCCGGCAACTAGGGAAACCTACCAAACCTGTGCATTTCTGAAAACTAGAGACCTAGGGGAATCCAAGGAGGGGTGACTTGCGGGGCTCGGACCAGGTTCTGTTAGCCAGAATCCTTTGCAAACCTCAAAAAGTGGCTAAAAAAACAAGTTTTCCTCACATTTCGGTGACAGAAAGTTCTGGAATCTGAGAGGAGCCACAAATTTCCTTCCACCCAGCGTTCCCCCAAGTCTCCCGATAAAAATGATACCTCACTTGTGTGGGTAGGCCTAGCGCTCGCGACAGGAAACGCCCCAAAGCGCAACGTGGACACATCCAAATTTTTTGAAGAAAACAGAGGTGTTTTTTGCAAAGTGCCTACCTGTAGATTTTGGCCTCTAGCTCAGCCGGCACATAGGGAAACCTACCAAACCTCTGCATTTCTGAAAACTAGAGACCTAGGGGAATCCAATGAGGGGTGCCTTGCGGGGCTCGGACCAGGTTCTGTTAGCCAGAATCCTTTGCAAACCTCAAAAAGTGGCTAAAAAAACAAGTTTTCCTCACATTTCGGTGACAGAAAGTTCTGGAATCTGAGAGGAGCTCAAATTTCCTTCCACCCAGCGTTCCCCCAAGTCTCCCGATAAAAATGATACATCACTTGTGTGGGTAGGCCTAGCGCCCGCGACAGTAAACGCCCCAAAGCGCAACGTGGACACATACAAATTTTTGGAAGAAAACAGAGGTGTTTTTTGCGAAGTGCCTACCTGTAGATTTTGGCCTCTAGCTCAGCCGGCACCTAGGGAAACCTACCAAACCTGTGCATTTCTGAAAACTAGAGACCTAGGGGAATCGAAGGAGGGGTGACTTGCGGGGCTCGGACCAGGTTCTGTTACCCAGAATCCTATGCGAAACCTCAAAAATTGGCTAAAAAAACATGTTTTCCACACATTTCGGTGACAGAAAGTTCTGGAATCTGAGAGGAGCCACAAATTTCCTTCCACCCAGCGTTCCTCCAAGTCTCCCGATAAAAATGATACCTCACTTGTGTGGGTAGGCCTAGCGCTCGCGACAGGAAACGCCCCAAAGCGCAACGTGGACACATACAAATTTTTGGAAGAAAACAGAGGTGTTTTTTGCGAAGTGCCTACCTGTAGATTTTGGCCTCTAGCTCAGCTGGCACCTAGGGAAACCTACCAAACCTGTGCATTTCTGAAAACTAGAGACCTAGGGGAATCCAAGGAGGGGTGACTTGTGGGGCTCGGACCAGGTTCTGTTACCCAGAATCCTTTGGAAACCTCAAAAAGTGGCTAAAAAAACAAGTTTTCCTCCCATTTCGGTGACAGAAAGTTCTGGAATCTGAGAGGAGCCACAAATTTCCTTCCACCCAGCGTTCCCCCAAGTCTCCCGATAAAAATGATACCTCACTTGTGTGGGTAGGCCTAGCGCCCGCGACAGGAAACGCCCCAAAGCGCAACGTGGACACATACACATTTTTGGAAGAAAACAGAGGTGTTTTTTGCAAAGTGCCTACCTGTAGATTTTGGCCTCTAGCTCAGCCGGCAACTAGGGAAACCTACCAAACCTGTGCATTTCTGAAAACTAGAGACCTAGGGGAATCCAAGGAGGGGTGACTTGCGGGGCTCGGACCAGGTTCTGTTAGCCAGAATCCTTTGCAAACCTCAAAAAGTGGCTAAAAAAACAAGTTTTCCTCACATTTCGGTGACAGAAAGTTCTGGAATCTGAGAGGAGCCACAAATTTCCTTCCACCCAGCGTTCCCCCAAGTCTCCCGATAAAAATGATACCTCACTTGTGTGAATAGGCCTAGCGCCCGCGAGAGGAAACTCCCCAAAGCGCAACGTGGACACATCCAAATTTTTTGAAGAAAACAGAGGTGTTTTTTGCAAAGTGCCTACCTGTAGATTTTGGCCTCTAGCTCAGCCGGCACCTAGGGAAACCTACCAAACCTCTGCATTTCTGAAAACTAGAGACCTAGGGGAATCCAATGAGGGGTGCCTTGCGGGGCTCGGAACAGGTTCTGTTAGCCAGAATCCTTTGCAAACCTCAAAAAGTGGCTAAAAAAACAAGTTTTCCTCACATTTCGGTGACAGAAAGTTCTGGAATCTGTGAGGAGCTCAAATTTCCTTCCACCCAGCGTTCCCCCAAGTCTCCCGATAAAAATGATACATCACTTGTGTGGGTAGGCCTAGCGCCCGCGACAGTAAACGCCCCAAAGCGCAACGTGGACACATACAAATTTTTGGAAGAAAACAGAGGTGTTTTTTGCGAAGTGCCTACCTGTAGATTTTGGCCTCTAGCTCAGCCGGCACCTAGGGAAACCTACCAAACCTGTGCATTTCTGAAAACTAGAGACCTAGGGGAATCGAAGAAGGGGTGACTTGCGGGGCTCGGACCAGGTTCTGTTACCCAGAATCCTATGCGAAACCTCAAAAATTGGCTAAAAAAACATGTTTTCCACACATTTCGGTGACAGAAAGTTCTGGAATCTGAGAGGAGCCACAAATTTCCTTCCACCCAGCGTTCCTCCAAGTCTCCCGATAAAAATGATACCTCACTTGTGTGGGTAGGCCTAGCGCTCGCGACAGGAAACGCCCCAAAGCGCAACGTGGACACATACAAATTTTTGGAAGAAAACAGAGGTGTTTTTTGCGAAGTGCCTACCTGTAGATTTTGGCCTCTAGCTCAGCCGGCACCTAGGGAAACCTACCAAACCTGTGCATTTCTGAAAACTAGAGACCTAGGGGAATCCAAGGAGGGGTGACTTGTGGGGCTCGGACCAGGTTCTGTTACCCAGAATCCTTTGGAAACCTCAAAAAGTGGCTAAAAAAACAAGTTTTCCTCACATTTCGGTGACAGAAAGTTCTGGAATCTGAGAGGAGCCACAAATTTCCTTCCACCCAGCGTTCCCCCAAGTCTCCCGATAAAAATGATACCTCACTTGTGTGGGTAGGCCTAGCGCCCGCGACAGGAAACGCCCCAAAGCGCAACGTGGACACATACACATTTTTGGAAGAAAACAGAGGTGTTTTTTGCAAAGTGCCTACCTGTAGATTTTGGCCTCTAGCTCAGCCGGCAACTAGGGAAACCTACCAAACCTGTGCATTTCTGAAAACTAGAGACCTAGGGGAATCCAAGGAGGGGTGACTTGCGGGGCTCGGACCATGTTCTGTTAGCCAGAATCCTTTGCAAACCTCAAAAAGTGGCTAAAAAAACAAGTTTTCCTCACATTTCGGTGACAGAAAGTTCTGGAATCTGAGAGGAGCCACAAATTTCCTTCCACCCAGCGTTCCCCCAAGTCTCCCGATAAAAATGATACCTCACTTGTGTGAATAGGCCTAGCGCCCGCGAGAGGAAACGCCCCAAAGTGCAACGTGGACACATAAATTTTTTTGGAAGAAAACAAAGGTGTTTTTTGCGAAGTGCCTACCTGTAGATTTTGACCTCTAGCTCAGCCGGCACCTAGGGAAACCTACCAAACCTGTGCATTTCTGAAAACTAGAGACCTAGGGGAATCCAAGGAGGGGTGACTTGTGGGGCTCGGACCAGTTTCTGTTACCCAGAATCCTTTGCAAACCTCAAAAAGTGGCTAAAAAAACAAGTTTTCCTCAAATTTCGGTGACAGAAAGTTCTGGAATCTGAGAGGAGCCACAAATTTCCTTCCACCCAGCGTTCCTCCAAGTCTCCCGATAAAAATGATACCTCACTTGTGTGTGTAGGCCTAGCGCTCGCGACAGGAAACTCCCCAAAGCGCAACGTGGACACATCCAAATTTTTTGAAGAAAACAGAGGTGTTTTTTGCAAAGTGCCTACCTGTAGATTTTGGCCTCTAGCTCAGCCGGCACCTAGGGAAACCTACCAAACCTCTGCATTTCTGAAAACTAGAGACCTAGGGGAATCCAATGAGGGGTGCCTTGCAGGGCTCGGAACAGGTTCTGTTAGCCAGAATCCTTTGCAAACCTCAAAAAGTGGCTAAAAAAACAAGTTTTCCTCACATTTCGGTGACAGAAAGTTCTGGAATCTGAGAGGAGCTCAAATTTCCTTCCACCCAGCGTTCCCCCAAGTCTCCCGATAAAAATGATACATCACTTGTGTGGGTAGGCCTAGCGCCCGCGACAGTAAACGCCCCAAAGCGCAACGTGGACACATACAAATTTTTGGAAGAAAACAGAGGTGTTTTTTGCGAAGTGCCTACCTGTAGATTTTGGCCTCTAGCTCAGCCGGCACCTAGGGAAACCTACCAAACCTGTGCATTTCTGAAAACTAGAGACCTAGGGGAATCGAAGAAGGGGTGACTTGCGGGGCTCGGACCAGGTTCTGTTACCCAGAATCCTATGCGAAACCTCAAAAATTGGCTAAAAAAACATGTTTTCCACACATTTCGGTGACAGAAAATTCTGGAATCTGAGAGGAGCCACAAATTTCCTTCCACCCAGCGTTCCTCCAAGTCTCCCGATAAAAATGATACCTCACTTGTGTGGGTAGGCCTAGCGCTCGCGACAGGAAACGCCCCAAAGCGCAACGTGGACACATACAAATTTTTGGAAGAAAACAGAGGTGTTTTTTGCGAAGTGCCTACCTGTAGATTTTGGCCTCTAGCTCAGCCGGCACCTAGGGAAACCTACCAAACCTGTGCATTTCTGAAAACTAGAGACCTAGGGGAATCCAAGGAGGGGTGACTTGTGGGGCTCGGACCAGGTTCTGTTACCCAGAATCCTTTGGAAACCTCAAAAAGTGGCTAAAAAAAACAAGTTTTCCTCACATTTCGGTGACAGAAAGTTCTGGAATCTGAGAGGAGCCACAAATTTCCTTCCACCCAGCGTTCCCCCAAGTCTCCCGATAAAAATGATACCTCACTTGTGTGGGTAGGCCTAGCGCCCGCGACAGGAAACGCCCCAAAGCGCAACGTGGACACATACACATTTTTGGAAGAAAACAGAGGTGTTTTTTGCAAAGTGCCTACCTGTAGATTTTGGCCTCTAGCTCAGCCGGCAACTAGGGAAACCTACCAAACCTGTGCATTTCTGAAAACTAGAGACCTAGGGGAATCCAAGGAGGGGTGACTTGCGGGGCTCGGACCAGGTTCTGTTAGCCAGAATCCTTTGCAAACCTCAAAAAGTGGCTAAAAAAACAAGTTTTCCTCACATTTCGGTGACAGAAAGTTCTGGAATCTGAGAGGAGCCACAAATTTCCTTCCACCCAGCGTTCCCCCAAGTCTCCCGATAAAAATGATACCTCACTTGTGTGGGTAGCCTAGCGCTCGCGACAGGAAACGCCCCAAAGTGCAACGTGGACACATCCAAATTTTTTGAAGAAAACAGAGGTGTTTTTGCAAAGTGCCTACCTGTAGATTTTGGCCTCTAGCTCAGCCGGCACCTAGGGAAACCTACCAAACCTGTGCATTTCTGAAAACTAGAGACCTAGGGGAATCCAAGGAGGGGTGACTTGCGGGGCTCGGACCAGGTTCTGTTACCCAGAATCCTATGCGAAACCTCAAAAATTGGCTAAAAAAACATGTTTTCCACACATTTCGGTGACAGAAAGTTCTGGAATCTGAGAGGAGCCACAAATTTCCTTCCACCCAGCGTTCCCCCAAGTCTCCCGATAAAAATGATACCTCACTTGTGTGGGTAGGCCTAGCGCCCGCGACAGGAAACACCCCAAAGCGCAACGTGGACACATACAAATTTTTGGAAGAAAACAGAGGTGTTTTTGCGAAGTGCCTACCTGTAGATTTTGGCCTCTAGCTCAGCCGGCACCTAGGGAAACCTACCAAACTTGTGCATTTCTGAAAACTAGAGACCTAGGTGAATCGAAGGAGGGGTGACTTGCGGGGCTCGGACCAGGTTCTGTTACCCAGAATCCTATGCGAAACCTCAAAAATTGGCTAAAAAAACATGTTTTCCACACATTTCGGTGACAGAAAGTTCTGGAATCTGAGAGGAGCCACAAATTTCCTTCACCCAGCGTTCCTCCAAGTCTCCCGATAAAAATGATACCTCACTTGTGTGGGTAGCCTAGCGCTCGCGACAGGAAACGCCCCAAAGCGCAACGTGGACACATCCAAATTTTTTGAAAAAAACAGAGGTGTTTTTTGCAAAGTGCCTACCTGTAGATTTTGGCCTCTAGCTCAGCCGGCACCTAGGGAAACCTACCAAACCTCTGCATTTCTGAAAACTAGAGACCTAGGGGAATCCAATGAGGGGTGCCTTGCGGGGCTCGGACCAGGTTTCTGTTAGCCAGAATCCTTTGCAAACCTCAAAAAGTGGCTAAAAAAACAAGTTTTCCTCACATTTCGGTGACAGAAAGTTCTGGAATCTGAGAGGAGCTCAAATTCCTTCCACCCAGCGTTCCCCCAAGTCTCCCGATAAAAATGATACATCACTTGTGTGGGTAGGCCTAGCGCCCGCGACAGTAAACGCCCCAAAGCGCAACGTGGACACATACAAATCTTTGGAAGAAAACAGAGGTGTTTTTTGCGAAGTGCCTACCTGTAGATTTTGGCCTCTAGCTCAGCCGGCACCTAGGGAAACCTACCAAACCTGTGCATTTCTGAAAACTAGAGACCTAGGGGAATCGAAGGAGGGGTGACTTGCGGGGCTCGGTCCAGGTTCTGTTACCCAGAATCCTATGCGAAACCTCAAAAATTGGCTAAAAAAAACATGTTTTCCACACATTTCGGTGACAGAAAGTTCTAGAATCTGAGAGGAGCCACAAATTTCCTTCCACCCAGCGTTCCTCCAAGTCTCCCGATAAAAATGATACCTCACTTGTGTGGGTAGGCCTAGCGCCCGCGACAGGAAACGCCCCAAAGCGCAACGTGGACATATACAAATGTTTGGAAGAAAACAGAGGTGTTTTTTGCGAAGTGCCTACCTGTAGATTTTGGCCTCTAGCTCAGCCGGCACCTAGGGAAACCTACCAAACCTGTGCATTTCTGAAAACTAGAGACCTAGGGGAATCCAAGGAGGGGTGACTTGCGGGGCTCGGACCAGGTTCTGTTACCCAGAATCCTATGCGAAACCTCAAAAATTGGCTAAAAAAACATGTTTTCCACACATTTCGGTGACAGAAAGTTCTGGAATCTGAGAGGAGCCACAAATTTCCTTCCACCCAGCGTTCCCCCAAGTCTCCCGATAAAAATGATACCTCACTTGTGTGGGTAGGCCTAGCGCCCGCGACAGGAAACACCCCAAAGCGCAACGTGGACACATACAAATTTTTGGAAGAAAACAGAAGTGTTTTTTTGCGAAGTGCCTACCTGTAGATTTTGGCCTCTAGCTCAGCCGGCACCTAGGGAAACCTACCAAACCTGTGCATTCTGAAAACTAGAGACCTAGGGGAATCGAAGGAGGGGTGACTTGCGGGGCTCGGACCAGGTTCTGTTACCCAGAATCCTATGCGAAACCTCAAAAATTGGCTAAAAAAAACATGTTTTCCTCACATTTCGGTGACAGAAAGTTCTGGAATCTGAGAGGAGCCACAAATTTCCTTCCACCCAGCGTTCCTCCAAGTCTCCCGATAAAAATGATACCTCACTTGTGTGGGTAGGCCTAGCGCTCGCGACAGGAAACTCCCCAAAGCGCAACGTGGACACATCCAAATTTTTTGAAGAAAACAGAGGTGTTTTTTGCAAAGTGCCTACCTGTAGATTTTGGCCTCTAGCTCAGCCGGCACCTAGGGAAACCTACCAAACCTCTGCATTTCTGAAAACTAGAGACCTAGGGGAATCCAATGAGGGGTGCCTTGCGGGGCTCGGAACAGGTTCTGTTAGCCAGAATCCTTTGCAAACCTCAAAAAGTGGCTAAAAAAACAAGTTTTCCTCACATTTCGGTGACAGAAAGTTCTGGAATCTGAGAGGAGCTCAAATTTCCTTCCACCCAGCGTTCCCCCAAGTCTCCCGATAAAAATGATACATCACTTGTGTGGGTAGGCCTAGCGCCCGCGACAGTAAACGCCCCAAAGCGCAACGTGGACACATACAAATTTTTGGAAGAAAACAGAGGTGTTTTTTGCGAAGTGCCTACCTGTAGATTTTGGCCTCTAGCTCAGCCGGCACCTAGGGAAACCTACCAAACCTGTGCATTTCTGAAAACT